>NW_017718803.1:0-254 GCF_001865875.1 Lupinus angustifolius
CCTCATCCTAATCATCATCCTCATCCTCATCCTCATCCTCATCCTCATCCTCATCCTCATCCTCATCCTCATCCTCATCCTCATAATAATCCTAATCCTCATCCTCATGCTCATCCTAATCCTCATCCTCATCCTAATCCTCATTGTCAATCATCCTCATCCTCATCCTCCTCCTCATGCTCATCCTCATGCTCATGCTCATCCTCATCCTCATCCTCATCCTCATGCTCATGCTCATCCTCATGCCCATGCTC
>NW_017718804.1:0-212 GCF_001865875.1 Lupinus angustifolius
TCTTCCTCATCCTATCTTCGTCCTCATCTTCATCCTCATCCTCATCCTCATCCTCATCCTCATCCCCATCCCCATCCTCATCCTCATCCTATCCACCTCCTCATCCTCAAACTATCCTCATCCTCATACCATCTTCATCGTCATCCTCTTCCTCGTCCCATCTTCATCCTCATCCCCATCCTCATCCTACCCTCCTCTTCATCATCATCCTC
>NW_017718805.1:0-329 GCF_001865875.1 Lupinus angustifolius
CCATCCTCATCCTAATCCCCATCCTCATCCTACCCTCCTCTTCATCCTCATCCTCTTCCTCATCCTATTTTCGTCCTCATCCTCCTATCGTCTTCCTCATCCTATCATCTTCCTCATCCTATCCTAATCCTCATCCTCATCCTATCGTCTTCCTCATCCTCATCCTATCCTAATCCTCATCCTCATCCTCGTCCTCGTCCTCCTCGTCCTCCTCGTCGTCCTCCTCCTCCTCATCCTAATCCTCATCCTTATGCTCATCCTAATCCTATCCTCATCCTCATCCTCATCCTATCCCTATCCCCATCCTCCAATTCCTCATCCTATCCTCA
>NW_017718806.1:0-424 GCF_001865875.1 Lupinus angustifolius
GAGGATGAGGATGAGGATGAGGATGAGGATGAGGATGAGGATGAGGATGAGGATGAGGATGAGGATGAGGATGAGGATAGGAGGAGGATGAGAATGATTATAGGATGAAGAGGAGGATGAGGACGAGGACGAGGATGAGGATAGGATGAGGACGAGGATGAGAAAGAGTATGAGGATAAGGAAGAGGATAGGATGAGGATGAGGATGAGGAAGAGGAAGAGGATGAGGATGAGGAGGAGGATGGGATGAGGATGAGAATGAGAATGAGGGCGAGAGTGAGAATGAGGATAGGATGAGGGCGAGGATAGAATGAGGATAGGATGAGGAGGTGGAGTAGGATGAGGATGAGGATGAGGACGAGGATGAGTATGAGGATGAGGATAAGGATGAGGATGAGTATAGGATGCGAATGAGAACGAGGAGG
>NW_017718807.1:0-669 GCF_001865875.1 Lupinus angustifolius
ATGAGGATAGGATGACGACGAGGATGAGGATGAGGAAGAGGATGAGGATAAGATGAGGATGAGAATAGGATGCGGATGAGGAAGTGGAATAGGATGAGGATGAGGATGATGATGAGGATAGGAGGAGAATCAGAATGAGGATACGATGAAGAGGAGGATGAGGATGAGGAAGGGGAAAGGATGAGGACGTGAATGAGAATGAGGATAGGATGAGGATGAAGAAGAGGATGAGGATGAGGGTGAGGCTGAGGATAGGATTGGGATGAGGAAGAGGATAAGATGAGGATGAGGATGAGGATGAGGATGGGATGGGGATGAGGATGAGGATGAGGATGAGGTTAGAATGCGGATGCGGATGAGGATGAGGATAGGAGGAGGATGAGAATGAGGATAGGATGCTGAGGAGGATGATGAGGAGGATGAGGATCAGGATCAGGATGAGGAAGAGGAAAGGATGAGGACGAGAATGAGGATAGGATGAGGACGAGAATGAGGATAGGATGATGATGAGTAAGAGGATAGGATGAGGACGAGAATGAGGATAAGGATAGGATGAGGACGAGGATGAGGATAGGATGAGGAGGAGAATGAGGACGAGGATAGGAGGAGGAGGAGGAGGATGAGGACGAGAATGAGGATAAGGATAGGATGAGGACGAGGATGAGGATG
>NW_017718808.1:0-218 GCF_001865875.1 Lupinus angustifolius
ATGAGGATAGGATGAGGACGAGAATGAGGATCAGGATAGGATGAGGACGAGAATGAGAATGAGGATAGTATGAGGATGAGTATAGGATGAGGATGACGATAGGATGAGGATAGGATGAGGGTGAAGATGGGGAAGAGGATGAGAATGAGGATGAGGATGAGTATGAGGATTAGGATAAGGATGAGGATGAGTATAGGATGCGAATGAGAACGAGGATG
>NW_017718809.1:0-3220 GCF_001865875.1 Lupinus angustifolius
TATATGGATGAGGATGAGGATGAGGATGAGGATGAGGATGAGGAAGAGGATAGGATGTGAACGAGAATGAGGATGAGGATAGGATGATTATAGTATGAGGATGACGATGAGGAAGTGGATAGGATGAGGACGAGAATGAGAATGAGGATAGGATGAGGATGAGAATGAGGATGAGGATGAGGATGAGGAAGAGGAAAGGATGAGGACGGGAATGAGAATGAGGATAGGATGAGGATGAGAATGAGGATGAGGATGAGGATGAGGAAGAGGAAAGGATGAGGACGGGAATGAGAATGAGGATAGGATGAGGATGAGAATGAGGATGAGGATGAGGATGAGGAAGAGGAAAGGATGAGGACGGGAATGAGAATGAGGATAGGATGAGGATGAGAATGAGGATGAGGATGAGGATGAGGAAGAGGAAAGGATGAGGACGGGAATGAGAATGAGGATAGGATGAGGATGAGAATGAGGATGAGGATGAGGATGAGGAAGAGGAAAGGATGAGGACGGGAATGAGAATGAGGATAGGATGAGGATGAGAATGAGGATGAGGATGAGGATGAGGAAGAGGAAAGGATGAGGACGGGAATGAGAATGAGGATAGGATGAGGATGAGAATGAGGATGAGGATGAGGATGAGGAAGAGGAAAGGATGAGGACGGGAATGAGAATGAGGATAGGATGAGGATGAGAATGAGGATGAGGATGAGGATGAGGAAGAGGAAAGGATGAGGACGGGAATGAGAATGAGGATAGGATGAGGATGAGAATGAGGATGAGGATGAGGATGAGGAAGAGGAAAGGATGAGGACGGGAATGAGAATGAGGATAGGATGAGGATGAGAATGAGGATGAGGATGAGGATGAGGAAGAGGAAAGGATGAGGACGGGAATGAGAATGAGGATAGGATGAGGATGAGAATGAGGATGAGGATGAGGATGAGGAAGAGGAAAGGATGAGGACGGGAATGAGAATGAGGATAGGATGAGGATGAGAATGAGGATGAGGATGAGGATGAGGAAGAGGAAAGGATGAGGACGGGAATGAGAATGAGGATAGGATGAGGATGAGAATGAGGATGAGGATGAGGATGAGGAAGAGGAAAGGATGAGGACGGGAATGAGAATGAGGATAGGATGAGGATGAGAATGAGGATGAGGATGAGGATGAGGAAGAGGAAAGGATGAGGACGGGAATGAGAATGAGGATAGGATGAGGATGAGAATGAGGATGAGGATGAGGATGAGGAAGAGGAAAGGATGAGGACGGGAATGAGAATGAGGATAGGATGAGGATGAGAATGAGGATGAGGATGAGGATGAGGAAGAGGAAAGGATGAGGACGGGAATGAGAATGAGGATAGGATGAGGATGAGAATGAGGATGAGGATGAGGATGAGGAAGAGGAAAGGATGAGGACGGGAATGAGAATGAGGATAGGATGAGGATGAGAATGAGGATGAGGATGAGGATGAGGAAGAGGAAAGGATGAGGACGGGAATGAGAATGAGGATAGGATGAGGATGAGAATGAGGATGAGGATGAGGATGAGGAAGAGGAAAGGATGAGGACGGGAATGAGAATGAGGATAGGATGAGGATGAGAATGAGGATGAGGATGAGGATGAGGAAGAGGAAAGGATGAGGACGGGAATGAGAATGAGGATAGGATGAGGATGAGAATGAGGATGAGGATGAGGATGAGGAAGAGGAAAGGATGAGGACGGGAATGAGAATGAGGATAGGATGAGGATGAGAATGAGGATGAGGATGAGGATGAGGAAGAGGAAAGGATGAGGACGGGAATGAGAATGAGGATAGGATGAGGATGAGAATGAGGATGAGGATGAGGATGAGGAAGAGGAAAGGATGAGGACGGGAATGAGAATGAGGATAGGATGAGGATGAGAATGAGGATGAGGATGAGGATGAGGAAGAGGAAAGGATGAGGACGGGAATGAGAATGAGGATAGGATGAGGATGAGAATGAGGATGAGGATGAGGATGAGGAAGAGGAAAGGATGAGGACGGGAATGAGAATGAGGATAGGATGAGGATGAGAATGAGGATGAGGATGAGGATGAGGAAGAGGAAAGGATGAGGACGGGAATGAGAATGAGGATAGGATGAGGATGAGAATGAGGATGAGGATGAGGATGAGGAAGAGGAAAGGATGAGGACGGGAATGAGAATGAGGATAGGATGAGGATGAGAATGAGGATGAGGATGAGGATGAGGAAGAGGAAAGGATGAGGACGGGAATGAGAATGAGGATAGGATGAGGATGAGAATGAGGATGAGGATGAGGATGAGGAAGAGGAAAGGATGAGGACGGGAATGAGAATGAGGATAGGATGAGGATGAGAATGAGGATGAGGATGAGGATGAGGAAGAGGAAAGGATGAGGACGGGAATGAGAATGAGGATAGGATGAGGATGAGAATGAGGATGAGGATGAGGATGAGGAAGAGGAAAGGATGAGGACGGGAATGAGAATGAGGATAGGATGAGGATGAGAATGAGGATGAGGATGAGGATGAGGAAGAGGAAAGGATGAGGACGGGAATGAGAATGAGGATAGGATGAGGATGAGAATGAGGATGAGGATGAGGATGAGGAAGAGGAAAGGATGAGGACGGGAATGAGAATGAGGATAGGATGAGGATGAGAATGAGGATGAGGATGAGGATGAGGAAGAGGAAAGGATGAGGACGGGAATGAGAATGAGGATAGGATGAGGATGAGAATGAGGATGAGGATGAGGATGAGGAAGAGGAAAGGATGAGGACGGGAATGAGAATGAGGATAGGATGAGGATGAGAATGAGGATGAGGATGAGGATGAGGAAGAGGAAAGGATGAGGACGGGAATGAGAATGAGGATAGGATGAGGATGAGAATGAGGATGAGGATGAGGATGAGGAAGAGGAAAGGATGAGGACGGGAATGAGAATGAGGATAGGATGAGGATGAGAATGAGGATGAGGATGAGGATGAGGATAGGATGAGGATGAGGATGAGAATAGGATGAGGATGAGGAAGTGGATTAGGATCAGGATGAGGAAGAGGTTGAGCATGAGGATGAGGATAGGATAACGATGAGGATGAGGGTAGGATGAGGTTGAGGAAGACGATGAGGATGAAGATGAGGACGAGAATGAGAATGAGGATAGGATGAGGATGAGGAAGAGGACGAGAATGAGGATAGGATGAGGATGA
>NW_017718810.1:0-209 GCF_001865875.1 Lupinus angustifolius
TAGAATGAGGATGAGGAAGAGGATGAGGATGAGGATAGGATGAGGATGAGAATGTGGTTGAGGAGGAGGATGAGGATGAGGAAGAGGAAGGGTATGTGGATGAGGATGAGGAAGAGGAAGAGGATGGGGATGAGGCTAGAATGAGGACGAGAATATGGATGAGGATAGGATGAGGAGAAGGATGAGGATGAGGATAGGATGAGGACGAG
>NW_017718811.1:0-486 GCF_001865875.1 Lupinus angustifolius
GAGGATGAGGATAGGATGAGGAGGAGGATGAGGATAGGATGAGGAGGAGGATGAGGATCAGGAAAGGATGAGGAGGAGGATGACGATGAGAATAGGATGCGGAAGTGGATTAGGATGAGGATGATGATGAGGATAGGATGAGGATGAGGATGAGGATAGGATGAGGATGAAGATGAAGATGAGGAAGAGGATGAGGATGAGGATGAGTATGATGATGAGGATAAGGATGAGGATGAGTATGTGATGCGAATGAGAACGAAGATGAGGATAGGAGGAGGATGAGGATAGGAAGGGAATGAAGATGGGATGAGGATAAGAATGATGATGAGGACGAGGATGAGGATAGGATAGGATGAGGATGAGGATGAGGATAGGATGAGGATGAGAATGAGAATGTGGAATAGGATGAGGATGAGGATTAGGATAGGATGAGGATGAGGATGTGGTTGAGGATAGGAGGAGGATGAGAATGAGGATAGGATGAAG
>NW_017718812.1:0-7491 GCF_001865875.1 Lupinus angustifolius
TCCTATCCTCATCCTCGTCCTCGTCCTCATCCTCGTCCTCTTCCTCATCCTCATCCTCATTCTCATCCTCATCCTATCGTCATCCTCCTCCTCATCCTATACTCATCCTATCCTCATCCTCATCCTCATCCTCATCGTCTTCCTTATCCTCATCCTCATCCTCATCCTCCTCCTCATCTTATCCTTATCCTCATTCACATTCTCATCCTCATCCTATCCTTATCCTCATCCAATTCCTCATCCTAATTCTACTCCTCATGCTATCCTCATTCTCATTCTCGTACACATCCTTTCCTCTTCCTCATCCTCATCCTCCTCCTCATCCTCCTATGGAGCATATTTTCCTCATATCTTCCATTGTTGAGAAGGAAAACTCATAGAAACCCTTGCCAAGGGAGAGCATGTTCCAGTTGGCTATCATATTCCACATGGTGCTGAATTTAGATTTCAGATCCAGGAATTTCAAAGGGGTGTCTCCTTTAGACAAGATGATTCTTCCATGAAGATGTAACTTGCATCTTTGAAGCCCAGCAAGGTATTCTGCTTCGGGTATTTTTATGGCCACAACATCTCCTTTGATGCAAGGTTGAGGGAGTTGAGAGGAAGAGATGTCACAAGTTTCCCCCAAAGCTTGTGCAAAAGTTTTTCGAAGTGGAGGAGGATCTTGGTCAACTTCTTTGATGTTTGCCTTCACATGAGTGGCTCCCTCTAAGAACTGCCACGGGATGTACTCTGTTGTCATGAAGAATCCAAGGATGTTGGAGATCCAAGATTGTTGGAGTTCCAAGAATATTGGAAGTGAAGCAGAGCCCTAGCAGAGCATCATCCTAGGAAGGAAGTGAAGCAGAGTTCCAAGAATATCTATCCCAATGATTATAACTTCAGGTATGTTACACAATTTATAGGGTTTTATATGTGACAAATGACCCTATTGATTATGTATTTTTTAATTTTATTTTTTCGACATGGTTACATGTGACATAGTTAGAGTCTCCTCCTATTTTTTGACTCTATATAGTGAGATATATAATATGGTTTGATGTATGAGTTAGATTGTTATATAGGTTTTTCTTTGCTTTCTATTCTAGTATATTGTTAAGAGTTGAAATCATTGTTATTCAGATTTTAAAGTATTTGCCCAATTAATTCTTTGTGTTTCAAAGGATTTTCCCAATTGGTTTCTATTCTCATATAACCCAAATTGATTCTCATTTATTTATATATTATTCATCATTTAGTTGTATAATTTCCTCTTTTTTTGTACTATGAAATTTTCTTTACTACCAAAAAAAAAAGCTCAAAAGCATAATAAAGGATATCAAGAAAGTTTATTCTACTCTTAGCATACATTCATAATATCAATTTAAAATTATGCACAATCTTCAAAACAGTGAATATGAGGAATGTAAATATATTTACCTTAAATAATGAAAGAATATTATAAAATTCATTTTTGAAAAAAATATTGAAAACAAAAAAATATTAAAATAAAACAAACAAAGAAACAAAAATATTTTATATCCAATTCGAACTAAAATATAAAAATAAATGATTATTTTAAATTATCTATGTATTTAATTACTTCAATTAGTAAATACCAAAATAAATGATAAATAAATAATGTACGTTATTTATAGTCATTTTTTTTTAATTTCAGTTAGTTACAAAACTCATTTTATTGAAAACTCTAATTTAATAAGCTATTTTCACAACTATAATCTTCTTGTTACCTTCCTAACTACAAGCTTTTACCTACTTTTATAAGTACAAAATACAAGCTCATACCTATAAGTTATAAGCTAGTATTCCTGAATAGAATATTCTGTAGATGATTACCGATTATAATTTATAGTGAACTATGAATATTGTATTTCATTTTTTATAAAAAAAAAATGTTGTTAAAGGTAATCAATGTTGGGCGATTAAGAGCCAACTTGAGCATAACACTTAATAATGAAAAGATGGTAGAATATTTTCACCTTAGTTGGTTTGATTGTGACTAGAATATCATTGGAACCCTTAGAATGAAAAGTATATTAGTCGAAGAATATTCGAAAAATTAGAGGTAGAAGGAGAATAAACAAATCATAGATATTATGGATGTTGTCAATAGTCTCTGCTCAAGTACAATATTTAAATGGATGCAAATTCTTAATTTAACCAAATGACCATTGTGGTGTGCAGTTTCTTAATTAATTTATTCTCTCAATTGGAACAAAAAGAAGAGAATCAATGTTATATAATATATTCATGTTTTTATTATAATTTATACCAATTAGAAGCATCAATATATGTAAAGTTTATATATTATTATTATAAATTTATATATTGTAAGTGTAAATTTATGTACCATTTGTAAAGTTTTTATACAAGTCAATGTTGATTAACCTAAATGATAAGAACTCAATAAAATTTAAAATAGTAAGATATTAATAAAAAAACTATTAGTCAATTTAAATTAAAACAAAACATGTCATTGTTATGATGTAAGTAATGAATTTTGATGAATAAAATACCAGTTACGATTATAATACTATTATTTTGAAAATGCATTGTAAATAAATATAAAAAGTAAACATGTCAAAACTTTGTGAGTAAATTATAGTAAACAAACCATATTTCCTTTTCTTCACCTACATAACAAAAATCAAAGAGATATTGGCTATTATACTATTTGAATTGACTCTATAATATACTTTTATCTTATTGGCAGTGTTATAAAACTCGGCTCGAACCGGCCGGTCAGACCAGTTCAAGTCTCTCATCTAACCGGTTTTGTATCAAAATTCGTTTAATTCAGTTAGTTTAAGCGTAAAACTGATGATTTGAATGATCGTACCGGTTGGACCGGCCGAGTCAATCAAAATTAAAAAAATAACCAAATTGATGAGGTGAAAAAGTCAAATATTTTTAATTTATATGTAATTATCTTTGTCACTTGTTATATTACGTTATAACGAAATCTTTGTTGTTTAATTAAATTTAAAATTTATTGTACATATTTGTTGTAGTTAAAGCATAGTTTATATATTATTTGATAATTTTTTCAACTTGCTTGTGTCATTTATAGTATTAAAATTTTCTTTATTGATTGTTTAATTAGGTACACTAATGTTTTTAAATTTTGAGTATACAATTATTAAATGTTATTATACAGTATTATTAATTTTTAGAATTTTAATGTAAACCGAGTTAACCGGTCCAACCATTGACCCACTGGTTGGACCAGTGACTCATTGACTCAGTACCCTGACCGAGTCATTAACTGGTTCGAGTTTAATAACACTGGTTACGATTATAATACTATTATTTTGAAAATGCATTGTAAATAAATATAAAAAGTAAACATGTCAAAACTTTTTGAGTAAATTATAGTAAACAAACCATATTTCCTTTTCTTCACCTTACATAACAAAAATCAAAGAGATATTGGCTATTATACTATTTGAATTGACTCTATAATATACCTATATTTTGTGGAAATCTTATAAACAAATATTTGTTATTTTATAGGATCGCTATATTTTCAAAATGTTTAAGATAACAATTCAATTTTTTATTCTTCTTTGTGAGAGCATGTGCTAGCTCGAGTGACTTCATAGAAGTAATAAAGAGAGAACTTGTTGTTTAGTCCGAGTTAGATTTCAATTTTTTTATTAAGTCCTAAGAAATGATTATTGTCATACTTAATAACATAATATGTGTGAAAACTTATATTACCAACATTTAACTAGATAATGAGTGACAAGAAACAAAATAAATTGTCCAAACAAAACAATTTAGTCCCTTAAAAATGTAACTATAGTTTTAAGGAGTTTTTGCTTAAATACACAAAAGAGAAGAGTGAATTCATAATCAAATTTATTCTATAAATTTACAAGTGAAACCAATTTATATTATTTAATATATAATTAATTAAGAGTAAATTATACTAATGTCCTTGAAGTTTAGTTGAATTACACCTATCATCTTTTTTTTTTGTTTAAAAACTTAAAATCAATTCATGTAAGGTAATCAGTATTCAAAGTATATGTAGAAAAAATGTGTGAATTATTTATGTAGTCCCACTAAATCTACCAAGTCTGGATATAGTTGTGTTATCAAAATCCTCTACTATTTATCAAAACTAATTAACAAAAAGATCAAACATCTTAGTGCATACAATTATGGGGAAAATAGTCGTTGCACTCTTATTGTTATCTTTGGTTCTCTCAATAGCCTCATCACGAAGAGCAACTTCCCCCAAAAAGAACATAGATTGGTGGTGCAACGAAACCCCACACCCAGAATCATGCAATTACTACACAAGTCAAACCAACAACTATAAAGAAATCAGCCACAAATCATTGTTTCGGTTAATGCTTGTTCAATTAGCCTTAAAGCAGGTGCTTATCATGCAAAGTGAAGAACAAGATTTTGAACAAAGCTTGATGAGCAAGAAGAATAAAGCTTTACATAATGATTGTTTGGAGCTCTATGAGAACACAATTTTCCATCTCAACCTTACCATTGAGTGCATGCATGGGAAGAGAAGTTGTTCACCCTTTGATGCACAAACTTGGCTCAGCACTGCTCATACAAACATCCAAACTTGTCCAACAGCGGCCTCAGAACTCAATGCTGTAGATTTCAAAGTGTCAAAGTTGAGCAACAATGTTACTGAGATGATAAGTAACAGCTTAGCCATCAACATGGATTTCCTGAAACAAAATGCAAATAATATTCACCAGACAGCAAACGGAGGATCAAAAGTGTTTCCAAGTTGGGTTTCTAGTTCTGATAGGAAGCTATTGATGACGTCAAGTTCATCCATAAAGGCAGATCTTGTGGTTGCAAAAGATGGTTCGGGAAATTTCAGGAATATTCAAGATGCTATCAATGAAGCAGCAAAGAGAGAATCAAAGACAAGATTTGTTATATATGTAAAGAAAGGGACTTATGTAGAGAATATTAAAGTGGATGTGAACAATGAATACATCATGTTGGTTGGTGATGGAAAGACAAATACCACAATAACAGGTAACAGAAGTTTTAAAGGTGGTTTTAGCATCTATAACTCAGCAACTGCAGGCAAGTTCCGTTCCTTCATCTTTCTTTTGCCACTATATATGCCTACGGTATCTAAATGTAAATTAAATTTCCTAAGTGAGACCCAGCCCCACATGCAAAACATACATTAAAAGAAAAAAAAATGATCGACTGATACATAACACATTAACAACCTCGAAGTTATTACATTTGTGTTTGCCTCTCCAGAAATGATATTTAGGACACATTTCAACAAGCAACACCATCAAAAATAAATTAACAACCCTGGCCATTTTTTATTTAGTTTAACTTGCATGACACTATATATCAAATGTAAAATTTCACCACGTAAAAGTTATTTAGAAAATGCACTACATCTTAGCACAGTTAATACTTCTACAAGAAGTTAAATAATTCTCATAATTTGAATAATACTTCATATATAGTCTAGCATTGGCATTCCAAAACCAATCTAATGAGTCATGATTTCTAATTCTTTGTTCTTGAATTATTCTAATGCAGCTGTAGAAGGATACAAGTTTATTGCACGTGATATTAGCATAATAAATACAGCAGGTCCTGCGAAGGGTCAAGCCGTGGCACTTCGATCATCTTCCGACATGTCTGTCTTTTACCGTTGTTCTATAGTAGGTTATCAAGACACACTCTATGTTCCTACTCAGCGTCAATTTTATACAAAATGCAGCATATATGGCACTATAGACTTCATATTTGGTGATGCTGCAGTTGTGATTCAAAGCTGTAACATTTATGCAAGAAAGCCTTTACAAGGCCAAGCAAACATGATTACAGCACAAGGCAGAGACGATGTACATAAAAACTCGGCGATTTCAATTTTGAATTGTCGAATTAAGGCTGCACCAGACCTCAAGCCCAATGTTGACAAAGTTGCAACCTACTTGGGAAGGCCATGGAAAAAATATGCAAGAGTAGGGGTCATGTACACTTTCTTAGACACTTTGGTGAACCCTAAGGGTTGGTCTCCATGGAATAGCAGTGACTTTGCTCTTGATACATTATATTATGGAGAGTATAAGAATTATGGGCCAGGTTCATCTATAAGTGGCAGAGTAAAATGGCATACTTTTCATGCCTTGAAAAGCACTTATGAGGTATTTCAATTCACAGCTGATGCCCTCTTTTCTGGCCCTATATTGATGCCTACCACAGATGTATCAATTAGCACTGGCCTTAGATCTTTGTCCTAATGTAGTTAATGACATTTATTTATTTGGCAAATAAGTTTTATGTTGTAGTTACATTGTTTAGTGCAATTCTTTGTTTAAGACAACTTTCAATTCCGGCAATCAATTTGAAAAGAAAATCTTTTTATCAATGTTCTCAAGCACTTCAATTGGTTGATTATAATGTTTTACAAATGATATATTGATATAATAGTGGAAGACCCTTAAGTTCACATGTATTATGTATGCTAGACCAAAAGTTCAATTCCTATCATTTATTATCCAAAAAAGAAATTCTATCCATACTTCAAAAAATAATATAATTCTATCAACAATTAAAAATATAACATATTCCTATATTTAAATATAAGTATCTTCATCTAATATATAACATTTTATAAGGATTTTAAAATATAATTTATCAACAATATATTCATTCTCTGAAAGCTCCATATATTCAACTATAACATACCAAAAACCAATAAAGAATTTAGTTTTCCACTTGCACATCCATCATGGCCAACTTCATTATCTATCTACAATAAGGAATTTAGTTTTCCACTTGCACCAGAGAGAATAAGAATTGTGTAGTCATTTATTACTACATTGCAACATTTGATCATGTTTCTAATTTGATCGTGTTTCTAATCCCCTGTTCGATCAATGCTTATATTTTTGTTGTCTATGTCATATATTCATTTCTTGTGAGGTCTTTTTCTTTCATTCTTTTTTATTCTATCTTATAGTATTACTTCTTTTGACATTTCGTTACACCATTACCTTTTATTCACTCATTCAAATATTTATTTATTACTCTACCTTATTTATAATAATATTTATGTTATATTTTTATTTGTTTTATAATAATTAAATATTTCAAATAATATAATGTTGGATATTTTCCTTCTTTATGACCAATAATTAATATAAAAATATCTTAATAATGGACATTAAATAAAATATTTCATAACAGTAACTAATTAATAAAAATACTAAATAACTAATAAAAAAATTGTACTCGTTAACAATACATTAATACTTCTTTTAATAAATTAAAGATGAAGGAAAGAACGTAGAATCCGCTTCTTTTCCTTGGATTATCTTTTGAAGGATTGTGATTTGTCATTTTTGTTCATTAAAATTATTTTATATTACAAAAAAATGTTATAAAGAAGGAGGAATGGCCTTGATGATTTACTTGTTTTCATTCCATCATTGTGATACACAACTTCTATTCTCTAAATTATATGTTATTATA
>NW_017718813.1:0-1668 GCF_001865875.1 Lupinus angustifolius
TATATATATATAGTAATCACATTAAGGATGGATGAAGGGAATTATTTGTGATGTAGGCAAAGCCAATGTGGTTTCTATCTGTTCGCATTTATTGGGCGAGTATGGCATGAAAAATGTGTTCATCAGTCCTAAAATGTCAATCTAACATGTCATATTCGTCCACGAGCATTTTAAAGGACAAAACAGGCGGGCCGCTGGTATTATTAGATAATATATTGAACATGAAATATGTAACTGTATATGTATTTTGTCAAATGTGAGAAAATGAGTTCCATTTATTATATATGTATTTATATATCAAATGTAAGAATGTACTATTATTTTCTTATTATGTATATACATGCATATGTACTATTCCTTTTGTATGTAAATTATGTATTATATATGCATTTATATTTTATATGTATTGTTCCATTTGTATGACAATTTATTATGATAATGTAAATTATTTAAGATAGTTTAGATATTATTTTAGAAGTAGGTTAGACGGTTAGGAAGTTAGTAGTTATTTTATAAATTTTGTATAAGTTACTTGTTTTATAAACTTTCTTTTTCTCCCTTTCTCTTTTATAAACAAGTCATTAATGACTCCATTTTCCAATTAATAAGATGAGTCAATTTCCACATGTTATTACTGCTCTTTGATTTCTAATACAAATTATATATTGTTTATTTTGTATAACATGTATATAAATTTATATATTTGGCGATGTTGCAGCTGTGTTCCAAAATTGTATCATTTTATGCAAGAAAGCCTTTACGTGGCCAAGCAAACATGATTATTACAGAACAAGGCAGAGACAATGAAAATAAAAATTCAGGAATTTTAATCCAGAATTGCCAGATTAAGGCTGCACCAGACCTAAAGCCCGTTGTTGAAAAAGTGAGAACCTTCTTGGGTAGGCCATGGCATATATATGCAAGAGTAGCTGAAACGTGTAAACTTTTTTAGATACGGTAGAATGGAGATCCTATGTCTCATTTTAAGTCTACAATTGTGTCACCCATTAATTATAATGTACCATTCAATTAAATAAAAAAATCATAAAGTATAATTATATTAGTTACTGTAATTTGATTTGATAGAGAAATAAATATACATTATTTTTTAGGACAAATGATCTTTCTTCACCTTGGTAAACCGAAAGGGTTGGTTTACATCCAACTATTTATGTTCCCATGTTATTTTTAATAAATAGTTTGTTGATTGGTTAATTGGTTAAATTTTTTGATGAAATGGATGGGGTTAATATTAGTTTGGATAAAGGAAAAAAAATTGATTCCATCTAATAAATACATTAGGTCATAATTAAAATATTCGATATCTTAGTGACTTTGCTTTTGATATACTATATTAGACAATTTTATCTAATTGATACATTTTGACTTAAAAATTACAGTTTTAGTGTACCTTTTAAATTATTTACCAAATTAGTGTACTTTCTAAAAACTCGATAACTGAATTGTCGAATTTCCTTTTTTCCTGCTCCAGAAATAACTCAGTATTTTTAGTGTAGAATTTATTTTGTAATAATATTAAACTCGACAATTGTAATGGAGTTTTTCTATTTTATTTTATTTTATTCATAGACTAAACTTAGTGGACACAGATCACCTGTCCCTATTCCTGTCCATTTTTCTGTCCCGGTCCAATAAAAAATTGACACT
>NW_017718814.1:0-253 GCF_001865875.1 Lupinus angustifolius
TTTCAGACATAGTCAAAACTTGCTCTTACTTAAATAAAGGAGACACACAAAGAATTGGATTAAGAAAGCAAATTGTTTATTACATCAATGTAAAACTAATGAGTTGTACAACTCCAAAGTTGAAATATCACACATAATGTTATTGATATGTTAGATGTTCATTTGCTTTTACATTGAAGAAGATTCAGTTCTCCGAGACCCATTAGCATTGATTTGATGTTATCAATATACTTTTGAATTCACAATGAACCAG
>NW_017718815.1:0-40182 GCF_001865875.1 Lupinus angustifolius
AGTAACAAATTTTTTAATTTAAAAGATAATGAAATAAAGGCAAAATCAAAATAATGGAGTTAAGCATGATGGATGGCTTACCGATGTTGGCAATAGAAGCACAAGAAAGGAAAAAATGGTGGTAGATAAAGTACCGGGTCGAGCCATGTATGACTTGAAAATGAAAGTAGTTGATATTGAGTTTAGGAAATGAAGAAGTTGGATTTTGTTGGACAATTTAAATAGAGTTAGATGGTTGATCTTATATAGGACAACAACTTCTATTAAATTTATTTTGTTGGATATGTTTGCACAGATAGCATAAAAAAATTTATACTGTCATTATATCATCTCTCATAATGTCTAAATAAAATTAACTTAAATAAAATTAAAATAAAACTAGTAGACATAAATGATAAGTATGATGTTTTCTTTTAGCCTTTCGAATAAATATAGATATACTCTTATACTCAATTTTATTTCGTTAATAATACATATTCTTAAATTACATAAAAATATTTAAGGGACATCAAACAAGATCGCCATATTCATGCTTTTGTAAAGAAAAAAATTATCAGCAATTGTTAGAATGTTAATATTTTTATTGTGGGGAGACTCGAACCCGAACCTTCTCTACTAACACCCTTCGTCCTATCCATAAAAAAAGCTTGTAGAATACTTTTAATTTTATACTTTTCAATATATTACTCTCTATTAGTTGTTCTCTTAATAATATATCTTCCAATTGTTTTCATCATTGGAATCAGATTTATTGTAAGAAATTAATTAGTCAATATACAAAAAAATTGTAGAGATATTTTAATCAAATTTATTCCATTTTATATTATTTATTAATTTACGAACCATGTATATAACATAAAACATTAAAATTTAGTAACAGAAAAGGTAATTAAGTAAGACCATTTCATATTTGATATTTTACAATATGTAAAAGTATCATGTCTAAATAAATTGAGAGTATATAAGTATTTAGTACCACCCATTTTATAATGGGACTCACTTTAATTATTCCAATAAATAACCATTGCCTTATTTTTGTTTACATAAGAATTCTTTCTCAAAATATATAATATCTAAGTACATACACACAGCTAGGTAAGTTTATGAAGAATTTAAAAAAGAGAGGTTAAAACAAGAAATAAGAATTTCAATTCAAAGTTTAATTATTATAAATATAAATATAAATATATATATATATATATATATATATATATTTATATTTACTAGTAAAAAATACTTTTAAACTTTTAACATTTATGCATTGTTAGTATAAAATTTTATACATTCATTATAACATTTACTACTTTAATTTACTAGTAAAAAATAATTATCGTATAAGTGGTAGATGATGTGATGACACTTTAATAGTATAAAAAATTAAAGATAATAAATGTTGGTCAAATGTGTATGTCTTTTATAGTTTAAAAGTATTTCCATGGAATAAAAATTTAATAAATAAAATTCATTATAATACTAATTAGGTATTTTGTTAATTTCATAGTTAGATTCGTACAAGAAGGGTGATATGATGTTTGAAAGTGCAAAGTGTTAAGGGTAGCACTTGCAATGCTTTGCCTATATTTTGATGAAGACAAAGTTCTATTAAAGCTTGAAGATGGTTCAATAATCAACATGCCTAGTGCTCATTTGGTCATATCTAGACTAGGATATAAATAGAGTCATTATTCTAAGTAGTCTAGGATGTGTGCCGTATTAAGTGAGTATAGGTGAGGTGAACCTAGGTGCAAGTCTCTCAAGCCATCATAATTGTCATATCATATCCATGAGACATATCATCTAGTTAATTGTATGTTCATGCATTAATCATACATGATATATGTGCATATTAGGCATAATATAAATGCTAGAACATGTGTAGAAGTTGTGCACAACATATGAGAAGTTTATCTTTTGAACCATGTATTTTAATATGCCAGTTAATCGATTAACGTGGTGACTTAGTCGATTAAATCAACTGTTTTCTTGTTAAATCAGTGTTTCTGTTACAAGTGTTTTCTGTTTCAATTCTATTGCACTAGTTAATCGATTAACGGGTTTCATTAATTGATTAACAAGTGTGTTATTTGTTATAATTGATTTCTGTTTTAACCGTTTATCTGATTGCAACGAATCCAACTATAAAAACTGCCTAGTATAAATAGAGGCAACTTCCAGAAAATTGTAGCATTATATTCCATTGTATAAAATTGATTTTAGAGAGCATATTTCATTTTGCATTCTATTTTTGCAAGAGAGTTGCATGTGTGAGGAAGAGAGTTGCCATGCTTAATTGATTTCTGTTTTGCATACTGTTTTTCACATTCTTATGCTCATTCTTATTTTGCTCACATGTTCATGCATTATTTGTAAAGATTGGTAGAGAAATATATTGATTATTGTTTTTGATTAACTCACATGTTTTTGATGGCTTGAGTGATTAGTGAGTGGGTTAGTCTTAAGGTCTTTTACTTGTAATATTTCAAGCATTATTGTGTTTATAATACTTTGTTGTTTTAATCTGTTTTTTGTGTATTTTGGATTGATCTCTTGGTGTCGTACCACCATAGAGATTGAGATTCTTCACCGAGACTAGGAGGTCTTGATTTGAGAACAAAAATCTTGGCTGAGGCTGTTTCACGAGAAAGGTTTTCTCAGGCGATAGGTAGAGTCAAACCAAGGGTTTAGGTGTTCTAGATTTCAAGAAAGAGGCGTCCTATGTTTTTGTAATTTGAATTGGTGTGTGTGATTATACGTATATTCAATATTGTGAAGAAGAAAATCTCACAAGATCAGAAGGGGAGGCCTGGATGTAGTTTGTAGTGGACCGCAAACGAACAAGGATAAAAATCTATCTTTGCACGCTGTTCTCTCCTTAAATCTTCTTTACTTTTCTTGCTATTTCAATTTGAGTTAATAACTGATATTTTGCATAATTGTTCACTTCCATATGCTTATTAATAGTGCTTAACAATATCTGTTTTATCTCTGTTCAATTGATTTTAAATAATTGTGCAATTTGCCTATCTGATCATTTTGTTCTGTGCATGTGTTAATCGATTAAGACATGATAACCGCTACACCTATTCAAACCCCTTTCTATGTGTTCGTAGGCCCAAAAGCTTATGGACCGATGAGGAGCGCAAGAAGGTCTAGTTCAACCTTCGCGCCAAAAATATAATTACCTCAACCCTATATTACGATGAATTCGTTCGGGTGTCTCGATGTCAAAGTGCCAAGGAAATATGGGACACTTTACAAGTGACTCACAAGGGCACTATTGAGGTCAAGCGCGCAAGGCTAAACGCGCTGACACATGAATACGAACTATTTCGTATGTTACCGAGTGAATCGATTGGCGACATGCCAAAAGCGATTCACTCACATTATTAATCATCTTATTGCTCTAGATAAAATGTTTACCAAAGGAGAACTTACTAATAAAGTTTTACGCTGTCTTGACAGGAGATGACAACCTAAAGTGATGACAATCATGGAGTACAAGGATTTAGATTCCATGCCTTTGGCAACACTGTTCGGAAAACTTCAAGAGCATGAGATGGAGCTTGCACGTATGACCATGCATGAGGAGTCTGATCGGAAAAAGAAAGGAATATCTCTTAAAGCTACAACATCACAACACAAAGAAGAGATGGAAATTGACGACTCTGACTCAGACATTAATGAAGAAACGCTAAACCTTCTTGTGCGAAAATTTGGAAAGTTCCTAAAGAAGAAAGGAGGAGTTAGGCGATTTCAAAAGAAAGAAGCGCGAGAATCAACTAAGAAAGGCAAGAATAGGGAGCGCTTCACTTGCCATGAATGTGGTAAGCTGAGTCACATAAAGTTTCAGTTCCCCACTTACTGGAAGAAATTCGATTCAGAGAAGAGCACTCTCCGAGACTTCAAATAGAAAAAGGCATACATTGTTTGGGATGTACGAGAGCAAAAAACAACATCAAGCACCTCAGATGAAGAGAGACCGCAAAGCTGTGCCTAATGACCATAACATATGAGGCTTGCAGATTAGGTAGTAAGGATATTACAAATGAGGTATATTCTGACACATCATCCTCTTCTTCTGATTCTCCTTCATATGATGTTTTATATGATGCTTATGTTGAGATGCATGAAGAGCTTAAGAAATTAGCAAAAATTAATGTCGATAGAAAGAGAATAGTTTTGCTAAATGATCAGAATATAATTCAATTACAAAAAGAATTAGATGAGCTAAAATTGGAAAATGAAACTTTAGATCTAATTGTACTTCATGCGACTGCTCTAAAAATAATTTATGTCAAACAACTACTTGTGAGTCTTGCGAGGACTTGAAAAACGAGAATTTTAAACTAAATGAAAAACTCACAAAACATACAAATAGTAAACACCAATTGGACACTCTGCTTACTAAAACAAGAAACATTGGTGACCACACTGGATTAGGGTATGTTCCCCCATCCCATAGAAATAGACCATATAGGATACCTCTAACTTGTCCATATAAAAAGTCTAATAAAAGTAGAGTCCTTACATGTTTCTATTGTGGCACACATGACCACACCTCTCATTCCTGCTACATCAGGAGATATGGGATACCCAATGGTGTTTACGGTTGGGTAAGAAAGGGAGACAACTCCCTTGTTATTAACAGAAAAGGACCCAACATAATTTGGGTACCTGAAACTAGCAGGTGATCTATTTTGCAGGTATGTCTTTGAACACATGGGCAAAACTGGTATCTTGATAGCGGCTGTTTGAGACATATGACTAGTGACAAGTCAAAATTCCTAGACTTGTCATTAAAAGAAAATGGTTTCGTCACTTATAGAGACAACAACAAAGGAAGAATCTTAGGCACTAGGAAGATTGACAACTCAACTCACATTATAATCGAGAACGTTCTATATGTAGATGGTTTTGAACATAATATGTTGAGCATAAGCCAACTATGCGATAAAGATAATAGTGTGTCATTTGATTCCAATTGTTGTATCATTCGTGACGTATTATCTAATAATATAAAATTTGCCGAATATCGTGTAAATAACATTTATATGATTAATCTGGAGGATGTCACATCCCTATTTTCAAAATGTTTTATTTAAAAAGAAGATGACATCTGGCTTTGGCATAGATGTGTGTCGCTCACATTCATGTTAAGCATTTAGAAAAATTATCCAAAAATAATTTGGTAATCGGTCTTCCAAAACTCGATTTTAAAACTCAGGATTCATGGGACATGTGTCAAAAATGTAAACAATTAAAAAATTCCTTTAATAAAAAGAATGGGATATCCACTACTAGACCTTTGGAGCTTCTCCATATGGACTTGTTTGGACCAACGCAAATTATGAGTTTTGGTGGAAGTTATTACGCTTTGGTAAATGTTGATGATTTTTCTAGATTCACATGAACTTTGTTTTTAGCGTCTAAGAGCGATGCTTATAAATCCTTTAAATGTCTAGCCAAACAAACCCAAAACTAGTCTAACCTGAAAATTATTTACATACAATCCAACCATGGGGGAGAATTTGAAAATCATAAATTTAATAAGTTTTGTAATACGCATGGCATCATGCATCAGTTCTCAGCTCCATGTACCCCTCCACAAAATGGAGTTGTTGAGAGGAATAATAGAGTTCTAGAGGAACTCGCGAGGACCATTCGAAATGAGAGCAAGGCTCCAAAATATTTCCGGGCTGATGGAGTTCACACCGTCTGTTATGTAATTAATCGAATACTACTCAGACCTACTATTTTGAAAACACCTTATGAAATTTTCAAAGGTCGAAAACCGAATATTGCTCATCTTCATGCATTCGGGTGCAAATGTTTTATTTTAAATAATGGAAAAAAGATCCTTAAGAAAATTTGACTCGAAGGTTGATGAGGGCATATTCTTAGGGTATTCACTACATAGTATGGCTTTTCATGTGTTCAATAAATGTACCATGCAAGTAGAAGAGTCTATTCATGTTCATTTTGACGAATCTTCTCCAAAAGAGAAGAGAAAGGTATTTTCTGATGACATTTCAGGTACACTAGAAGAAGTGTAATCCAAGGACATGAATCAAATCCAACAAGAAGATGATGAGCAAAATGTAGAAGAAGAACATCAGGACATGCCTATTGCATGGAAAACCAAAAAGGATCATCCACTCGATAAGGTGTTAGGTGACATATCTACGGGGTTGGTAACCCATAGTTCTTTACGTAATTTATGTAATTTTGTTGCATTCGTATCTCAAATATAGCCAAAGACCATCGATGAAGCCATCGAGGATGTACACTGGGGTATAGCTAGGCAAGAAGAGCTAAATCACTTTGAGCGAAATAATGTGTGGGACTTGGTCCCCAAACCAAAAGATCATCCAGTGATTGGCACTAGATGGGTCCTTCGTAATAAGCTAGATGAATTTGGCTTAATAATAAGAAATAAGGCTCGCTAATTGGCCAAAAGCTATAACCAGGAGGAGGGCATCGATTATGATGAGACCTACGCTCATGTAGCCAGACTTGAGGCCATTAGGATGCTCTTGTCTTTTGCATTAATCGTGAATTATAAACTATTCCAAATGGATGTTAAGATCACATTTTTAAATGTCTATATTCAAGAGGAGGTGTATGTAGACCAACCAACAGGGTTTAAAACTTCAAATACCTGAACCATGTGTATAAACTCAAGAAGGCCCTCTATGGCCTAAAATAGGTTCCTAGAGCCTGGTACGATTGATTGAGTTTGTTCCTACTTGAAAAAGGATTCTAAAGAGGCTTGGTCGACACTATTCTCTTTATCCGTAGATTAGACAATCATGTTTTACTTGTACAAATATATGTTATGATATTATCTTCGGATCTACTAATGACATCCTTTGTAAAGAATTTTCTGAGTTGATGCAGGGGCAGTTTGAGATGTCGATGATGGGTGAGCTGACTTTCTTCCTTGGGCTTCAAATTAAACAAATGGAAAGTGGCATCTTCATTCATCAATTGAAGTACTGCAAAGAATTACTAAAGAAGTTCGATATGGAGCAATGTAAAGATGCATCCACACCTATGGCGTCTGCATGTTATCTTGACAAAAATGAAAAGGGAAAAGCGATTGAGGTAACTAAATATAATGGGATTATCGACTTCTTATTGTACTTAACTACTAGCCGCCCCGATATTATGTTTAGCGTTTGTATGTGTGCTATATTTCAAGCTTTGCCAAAAGAATCACATTATATTGCAGTAAAACATAACATGAGATATTTAAAAGGAACTATAAATATGAGATTATGGTATCCTAGGGATGCCTCCTTATCCTTGGAAGGTTACTCCGATTCTGACTTTGTTGGGTGTAAGTTGGATCGAAAAAGCACTAGCGGGACTTGTCACCTATTAGGTAGTTCCTTAGTAGCATGGCACAGTAAAAAGCAAGCATGCGTTGCTTTGTCCACTGCTGAAGTGAAATACATGACCGCTGGCGTGTGTTGCGCTCAAATCCTTTGGATGAAGCAACAACTTAAGGACTTTGGGCTCATATTAGAAAATATCCCTATTAAGTGTGATAACACATGTGCCATTAACCTCTCCAAGAATCCCGTCTTGCATTCTAGAACCAAGCATATTGAAATAAGGCATCATTTTGTGTGTGATCATGTTCAAAAACGTGATTATGTGTTAGAATTTGTTGAAAAATCTAAACAATTAGCGGATATTTTCGCCAAGCACCTCTCACGAGATACTTTCTATGTTCTTCGAAGAGAACTATGAATCCTTGATGAAAAATATATTGATTGAGCTTATGTTAAATTGTATTGAATGTCTTATTTGCCTTGTATGCTTTAAAATGAAAACATATTGAAGGCTAACTATTCCTTGTATGATCCATGATTCTGTGAATAAAAGCCTTATATATATGTGATTGTTTAAAACAGATTTAATAAAGAGTTTGAAATCCCTGCATGCTTTTAAAAAAACATCTAAAACGATGTATCTAATGCATTTAATCGATGAAGGCCATCAATTAATCGATTACATGGGTAAATGTTTTGAAACCTGGTATTTTTAACTTAGGTTAATCGATTAAGTAGAGTTATTAATCGATTAATGACATCACTATAGCAGAAACAAAAGTGTTTATGGGCATTTTTCAAAACCCCATTCATCATTTTTTCTCTCAAGTCTCAGAGGAACAAGTCCAATATCATCCCTAAGCTCTAACCTAGCCTAAACCGAATTACCCTACTCCATTTCCACTCCATAAACTAGCTTCTCTATCTCCAATTTCCAAGAAATTCATTTTTCCCAAATTAAGAACCCTACCTTAGGTTTCCCTCAATCCCTCCATTAAACCTTCATCACGGTTCAGTTTCAATATCAATGGAGAGAGGACATTCTAAGAGAGTGAAGACAACCGCTTAATGTCCACCGTATGTCCCAAAATCCGTGCCATCTCAATAAGCAAGACAGGACCGTGGGGACTCGTACTACTCGTTGATTCTAAACGAAACCCGGTTGCTCAAATTTTAGGGGAGGAAACCAACATACATTTTGTTTGCGAATTTGACTTGGTTAGCGAAACAAAACTTCGACTTTCTGCATGGTTTGTAAGCTCAAGGGGCTGCCCCTTCTTAGAATTAAAAGGTAATATCTACTATGCTCTAGTTAGGGAGTATTATGCCAACTTTAGATACAAAGGTGGAAAGTATTGGTCAATGATTGCTAGAAAACTGTTTGAGATTAATGAAGACATATTTATGAACATGGGTGGTTTATCATGTACTGGTGATAGTTTAAGTGATTGTGGTTGGGCAGACAACAACTCTTTCGACACTGCTGAAATGTATAAGTCTTGTTTGCATAAAGCTCAGTTATATGTTCAGGGTGAGTTGACCAAAGTTGGGTTGCTATCTCTAGAGAATAGGCTCCTACACTATCTGATTGCCTATATTCTAATTCAGAGGAACACTAATCATGCACAACCTATAGTGAATGATTTGAGGTTCATGTTTGCTGTGAAGGAGAACATAATGATTAACTGGCATGACGAGATTCTGAAGGTCATATACAGCGTCTCCACCTCACAATCAAGGTTGCTTCCTTATAGTATGTTCATCTCGTGAATTATTGATTATATATATATTGATGTCTCAGATACTATAGTGATGGATTGTTCTGGCAAGGATCACTTGATTGGTGAGAGTCTGATTCATAAGATAGGTATCTACAAGTACGACAACACATGATAATATCAATAGGACTTTAACATTGTCAATCTTGACCCCTCTGGTCATGCATCACAGGAACCTGCTTTCGGAAAAGCCTAATTGGATGCTATGGAACAACGTCTCAACAACAGGATGGATCTCCACTTCCAGTCTCTGAAAGGACTCATATCATACGGATTTGGAGAATTTTGAGGAGCGCCAGAATGCTTATATTGACAACCATTACCAATCCTTGAGGAATTATGTTCAGACAACTGCTGACTCACAAAACAAAATGTTGTGTGCTGAGTTCCACAAGCTGAGAACCCTCATCAAGGGTGGTGGTGGCTCGATGATTCCTGACAATGAAAACCCTCCATCTCATCCCTAGTTAGGAGGCCTTAGAGCTCTTAGTGTTATTCTTCCTAGCTAATGGACATTGTTATTCCTTGTTCCCTCTCGAGAACTTATCTTTTATTTTGTGCTTTTGCTTTCTTATGGATTGTAATAACTCTAATCTTCTGCTGAACTACTGCTTTTATATTTGACAATGCTTCTAAATGATGTCAAATTATCTTAATCATGCTTGAGTGTTGATTATGTTGCAAATAGTATACTGTTTTGTTTAATGGATCTTGATCATGTTTGGTGTATGTATCAATATTGAATGCTTATGCATGGTGCTAACTGCTCAAATATATCAAATGCTTAATCATTCCATGCTTGATTTCAGTAAACATAGCCTTTCATCCCAAAAAACTGTTATGTTGTTGTTTGCTGTCCATTTAATCGATTAAGCTGTGCTGTTAATCGATTAAATGTTGTATAAATGTGTATTTGTTCAAGCTTCTTCCAACTGGTTGATTGATTAATCGCCTAAAATTAATTGATTAATTACAGCCTGTCATAACTCTAATAACTCTTCTGACTTTTGACTAGAATTGAATACTTTTGATAATATCAAAAGGGGGAGAAAGGTTGCTTGTTGTGTTAAATGTATTTTGCAGGTTGTGTAATAGCTTTTGTAGGTTGTTGTATATAGCTTCTGTAATATGATTGCTTACCTAAGGGGGAGGAAAGGCGCATCAACTTTGAATCTTTGAAAAACAACCATTAACAACCATTATGCAAACTCATCGTCAAGCTAATTCATCAAACGTTTCGAACAATTTTGATGTGGTGTTTCTCATCATCAAAATGGGGGAGATTGAAAGTGCAAAGTGTCAAAGATAGCACTAGCTATGCTTTGCCTATGTTTTGATGAAGACAAGGTTCTATTAAAGCTTGAAGATGGCTCAACAATCAACATGTCTAGTGCTCATTTGGTCATATCTAGACTAGGATATAAATAGAGTCATTATTCTAAGTAGTCTGAGATGTGTGTCGTAGTAAGTGAGTATAGGTGAGGTGAACCTAGGTGCAAGTCTCTCAAGCGATCATAATTGTCAAATCATATCCATGATACATATCATCTAGTTAATTGTATGTTCATGCATTAATCTTACATGTTATATGTGCATATTAGGCATAATATAAATGCTAGAACATGTATAGAAGTTGTGCATAATATATCAGAAGTTTATCTTTTGAACCATGTATTTTAATATGCCAGTTAATCGATTAACGTGGTGACTTAATCGATTAACTCAACTGTTTTCTTGTTAAATCAATATTTATGTTACAAATATTTTTTGTTTCAATTTTGTTGCACTGGTTAATCGATTAACGAGTTACCTTAATCGATTAACATGTCTGTTTTGTGTTATAATTGTTTTTTGTTTTAACCGTTTAACTGTTTGCAACGAATTCAACTGTCAAAACTGCCTTGTATAAGTTGAGGCAATTTCCAAAAAAGTGTAGCATTGCATTCCATTGTATATGATTGATTTAGAGAGCATTTTTCATGTTTACATTATGTTTTTGCAAGAGAGAATTGCATGTGTGAGGAAGAGAGATTAACATGTCTTATTGATTGTTTGATTTGCATACTATTTTTCATATGGTTAGTCTCATCCTTATCTTGCTCACATGTTAATTCATTATTAGTAAAGATTCTTAGAGAGATATCTTGGTTACTGTTTTTGATTAACTCATATGTATATGATGGCTTGAGTGCATTGTGAGTGGATTAGTCTTAAGGTCTTTCATTATAATATTTCAAGCATTATTCTGCTTATAATACCTTGCTTTTTGAATCTGTTTTTGTGTGTATTGGATTGATCTCTTGGTGGCTTACCACCACAAAGATAGGGATTCTTCACCAAGACTAGGAGGTCTTGATTTGAGAACAAGAATCTTGGTTGAGGCTATTTCGCGAGAAAGATTTTCTCAGACGATAGGTGGAGTCAAACCACGGGTTAAGTGTTCTAGATTTCAAGAAAGAAGCCTCCTAGGTTTTGTAAATTGAATTGGTGTATATGATTATACTTATATTCAATATTGTGAAGAAGAAAATCTCCCCCAAGATTAGAAGGGGAGGCCTGGATGTAGTTTGCAGTGGACCGCAAACGAACCAGGATAAAAATCCATCTTTGCACGTTGTTCTCTCCTTAAATCTTCTTTACATTTCTTGTTGTTTTAATTCAAGTTAATAGCTGATATTTTGCATAATTGTACCCTGCCATATACTTGTTAATATTGCCTAAAAATATTTTCTTTATCTCTGTTCATTTGATTTTAAATAACTGTGCAATTTGCTACTCCGATCATTTTGTTTTGTGTGTGTGTTAATCAATTAAGACTAGTTGTTAATCGATTAACTAGGTTGTTTCTAGAACTAGGTTTTGGTGCGAGAAATGGTGATTGATAACCGCTACACCTATTCAACCCCCCTTCTAGGTGTTCCTAGACCACTAATACCTAACCTAGGCTACTGATACCTAATAAGTGGTATCAGAGCTAGTACATCATGCTAGCTCAACTATATCCGTGTGATCCTTAGGAAATTTAAATTGGTTCCACCAACCCCTTTGGCAGTGATGGCGCATCCATTAACCATCCTCTCGTATTCAGTGGTGAGGGATACGCCTATTGGAAATTCCGAATGAAGATCTTTATAGAGGCTATTGATTCAGACATTTGGGAATCTGTAATCAGTAGTCCTTTCTTCCCACTTCACTTAGTGGATGGCGAACCGAAGGCAAAGCCCAAAAGCTTATGGACCAATGAGGAGTGCAAGAAGGTTCAATTCAACCTTCGTGCCAAAAATATAATTACCTCGGCCCTATCGTAGGATAAGTTCTTTCGGGTGTTTCAATGTCAAAGTGCCAAGGAAATGTGGGACATTTTACAAGTGACTCACGAAGGCACTAGCGAGGTCAAGCGAGCCAGGTTGAACGCGATAACACATGAATACGAATTATTTCGTATGCTATCGAGTGAATCAATTAGCGACATGCAAAAGTGATTCACTCACATTATTAATCGTCTTATTGCTCTAGATAAAATGTTTACCAGAGGAGAACTTACTAATAAAGTTTTACGCTGTCTTGACAAGAGATTGCAACCTAAAGTGACGACCATCATGGATTCCAAGGATCTAGATTTCATGCCTTTGGAAACACTGTTCGGAAAGTTTCAAGAGCATGAGATGGAGCTTGGGCGTCTGACTATGCATGACGAGTCTGGTCGGAAAAAGAAATGAACATCTCTTAAAGCTACAACATCACTACCCACTGAAAATATAGACAATGCCGACTCTGACTCAAACATTCATGAAGAAATGCTAAACCTTCTTGTGCAAAAATTTGGAATTTTTTTGAAGAAAAGAGGTTTCAAGCGATTTCCAAAGAAAGAAGCGCGAGAATCAACTAAGAACGGCAAGAATAAGGAGCGCTTCACTTGTCATGAATGTAGTAAGCCGGGTCACATGAAGTTCTAGTGTGCCACTTACTTGAAGAATGTTGATTCCAAGAAGAGCAGTCCCCAGGACTTCAAATCGAAAAAGGCATACATTGATTGGGATGTACCGGAGGAAGAAACGACATCAAGCACCTCAGATGAAGGGGAGACTGCCAAGCTGTGCCTAATGACCATAACAGATGAGGCTTGCGGATCAGGTAGTAAGGATGCTAGAAATGAGGTATATTCTGACACATCATCCTCTTCTGATGATTCTCCCTCATATGATATTTTATATGATGCTTATGTCGAGATGCATGAAGAGCTTAAGAAATTAGTAAAAAATAATGTTAATAGATAAAGATTAATTTTGATAAATGATCAGAAAATACTACAACTACAAAAAGAATTAGATGTGCTAAAATTGGAAAATGAAACTTCAGATCTCATTTTTTCTTGTAATTCATGCGACTGCTCTAAAACTAATTTATGTCAAACAACTACTTGTGAGTCTTGCAAGAACTTGAAAAACGAGAATTTTAAACTAAATGAAAAACTCACAAAACTTACAAATAGTCAACACCAATTAGATTTCTTGCTTAGTAAAATGAGAAACATTGGTGACCATACTAGATTAGGGTATGCTCCCCCATCTCATAGAAATAGACCATATAGGAGACCTCTAACTCGTCTAAATAAAAAGTCTAATCAGAAAAATAGAGTTCCTACATGTTGCTATTGTGGCACACATGGAAACACCTCTCATTCCTACTACATCAGGAAATATGGGATACCAAGTGGTGTTTACGCTTGGGTAAGAAAGGGAGATAACTCCCTTGTTACTAACAGCAAAGGACCCAACATAATTTGGGTACCTGAAACTAGCAGGTGATCTATCTTGCAGGGATGTCTTTGAACACATGGGCAAAACTGGTATCTTGATAGCGGCTGTTGGAGACATATGACTAGTGACAAGTCAAAATTCCTAGACTTGTCATTAAAAGAAAATGGTTTCGTCACTTATAGAGACAACAACAAATGAAGAATCTTAGGCACCGGGAAGATTGGCAACTCAACTCATGCTATAATCGAGAACGTTCTATATGTAGAAGGTTTGGAACATAATCTGTTGAACATCAACCAACTATGCGACAAAGGTAGTCGTGTATCATTTGATTCTGATTGTTGTATAATTCGTGACGAATTATCTAATAATATAAAGTTTGTCGGATATTGTGTAAATAATATTTATATGGTTAATCTGGAGGATGTCACTACCTTATTTTCAAAAAAATTTATTTCAAAAGAAGATGACATATGACTTTGGCATAGACGAGTTGCTCACATTCATGTGAAGCATTTAGAAAAGTTGTCTAAAAATAATTTGGAGATTCCTTTAATAAAAATGTAAACAAGTAAAGAATTCCTTTAATTTGGACATGTGTCAAAAATGTAAACAAGTAAAGAATTCCTTGAATAAAAAGAATGTGATATACACTACTAGACCTTTGGAGCTTCTCCATATAGACTTGTTTGGACCGTCACAAATTATGAGTTTGGTGGAAGTTATTACGCTTTTGTAATTGTTGATGATTTTTCTAGATTCACATGGACTTTATTTTTAGCATCAAAGAGTGATGTATATAAATATTTTAGATGTCTTGCCAAAAAAATTCAAAACTAGTCTAACCTGAAAATTATTTACATACCATCCGACCATGACGGAGAATTTTAAAATCATAAATTTAATAAGTTTTGTAATAAGCATGGCATCATGCATCAGTTCTCAGCTCCCCATACCCTCAACAAAATGGAGTTGTTTAGAGGAAAAATAGAGTTATAGAGGAACTCGGGAGGATCATGCTAAATGAGAGCAAGGCTCCAAAATATTTCTGGATTGAAGCAGTTCACACTGCCTGTTATGTAATAAATTGAATACTACTTAGACCTACTTTTTCGAAAACACCTTATGAAATTCTTAAAGGTCGAAAATCGTATATTGCTCATCTTCATGCATTCGGGTGCAAATGTTTTATTTGAAATAATAGAAAAAGATCTTTAGGAAAATTTGACTCGAAGGCTGATGAAGGCATATTCTTAGGGTATTCGTTACATAGTAAGGCTTTTCATGTGTTCAATAAATATATCATGCAAGTAGAAGAATCTATTCATGTTCATATTGACGAATCTTCTCCAAGAGAGAAGAGAAAGGTCATTTCTGATGACATTTCAGGTACACTAGAAGAAGTTCAATCAAAGGACATGAACCAAATCCAACAAGATGTTTAGCAAACAGTAGAAGAAGAACATCAGGACATGCCTATTGCATGGAAAACCAAAAAGGATCATCCACTCGATAAGTTGTTAGGTGACATACCTATGGGGGTGGTAACCCGTAGTTCTTTACGTAATTTCTGTAATTTTGTTGCATTCGTATCTCAAATAGAGCCAAAGACCATCGATGAAGCCATCGAGGATGTAAACTGGGGTAAAGCTATGCAAGAAGAGTTAAACCAGTTTGAGTGTAATAATATGTGGGATTCCCAAACCAAAAGATCATCCTGTGATTGGCACCAGATAGGTCTTTTGTAACAAGCTATATAAATATGGTTTGATAATAAGAACTAAGGCTCGCTTAGTGGCCAAAGGCTAAAACCAGGAGGAGGGCATCGATTATGATGAGACCTATGCTCCTATAGCCAGACTTGAGGCCATTAGGATGCTCTTGTCCTTCGCATCGATCATGAACTTTAAGCTCTTCCAAATGGATGTTAAGAGCATATATTTAAATGGCTATATTCAAGAGGAGGTGTACGTAGACTAACCACCATGGTTTTAAAACTTCAAACACCCGAACCATGTGTATAAACTCAAGAAGGCCCTCTATGGCCTAAAACAGGCTCCCAGAGCCTGGTACGATAGGTTGAGTTTGTTCCTTCTAGAAAAAGTGTTCGAAAAAGGCTTGGTCGACACCACTCTCTTTATCCGTAGATTAGATAATCATGTTTTACTTGTTCAAATATATCTTGATGATATTGTCTTAGGATCTACTAATGACATCATTTGTAAGGAATTTTCTGAGTTGATGTAGGGCGAGTTTGAGATGTCGATGATGGGTGAGCTAACTTTCTTCCTTGGGGTTCAAATTAAACAAATAGAAAGTGACATCTTCATTCATCAATCGAAGTACTCCGAAGAATTACTAAAGAAGTTCGATATGGAGCAATGTAAAGATGCATCCACACCTATGGTGTCCGCATGTTATCTTGATAAAAATGAAAAGAGAAAAGCTATTGAGGTAACTAAATACCATGGGATTATCGGCTCCTTGTTATACTTAACTTCTAGCCGCCCTGATAATATGTTTAGCGTTTATATGTGTGCTAGATTTTAAGCATTACTAAAAGAATCACATTATATTGCTCTAAAACGTATCATGAGATATTTAAAAGGAACTATAAATATGGGATTATGGTATCCTAGGGATGCCTCCTTATCCTTGGTAGGTTACCCTGATTCTGACTTCGTTGGGTGTAAGTTGGATTGAAAAAGCACTAGTGAGACTTGTCACCTATTAGGTAGTTTCTTAGTGGCATGACATAGTAAAAAGCAAGCATGCATTGTTTTGTCCACTGCTGAAGCGGAATACATTGCCGCTGGCGTGTTTTGTGCTCAAATCCTTTGGATGAAGTAGCAACTTAAGGACTTTGGGCTCATATTAGAAAAGATCCCTATTAAGTGTCATAACACAAGTGCCATTAACCTTTCCAAGAATCTCGTCTTGCATTCAAGAACCAAGCATATTGAAATAAGGAATCATTTTTTGCGTGATCATGTTCAAAAAGGTGATTGTGTGTTAGAATTTGTTGAAAAATCTAAACAATTAGCGGATATTTTCACCAAGCCCCTCTCACGAGATATTTTCTATGTTCTTCGAAGAGAACTAGGAATCCTTGATGAAAATATCTTGATTGAGCTTATGTTATTGCCTTGCATGACTTATTTGCCTTGTATGCTTTAAAATGAAAACATGTTTAATGCTAGATATTCCTTGCATAATCCATGATTGTGTGTATAAAAGAATTGTGTATATATGTGATTGTGTAAAAATGATTTAGTAAGAAGTTTGAAATCCTTGCATGCTTTTAAAAACATCTAAAACGTTGTATCTGATGCATTTAATCGATTAAAGCCATTAGTTAATCGATTACTTGGGTGAATTTTTTGAAACCTGGTATTTTTAATGCAAGTTAATCGATTAAGCCAAGCTTTTAATTGATTAATGACATCAATATAACAAAAACAAAAGCGTTTCTGGGCATTTTTCAAAACCCCATTCATCCCCTTTTCTCTCAAATCTCAGAAGAACAAGTCGAACATCATCCTTAAGCTCTAACATAGCCCAAACCGAATAACCCCACTCCATTTCCACTCCATAAATCCCTCCATTAAACCTTCATCACGATTTAGTTTCAACATCAATGGAGAGAGGACGTGCTAAAAGAGTCAAGACAACCGCTCAACGTCCACCGCGTGTCCCAAAAGCCATGCCATCTCAACTAGCAAGGCATGACCGTGGGGACCTGGATTATTCGCTGGTTTTGCAAGAAACCCGGTTGCTCAAATTTCAGGGGAGGAAACCCACATACATAAGGTTTGCAAATATGACTTCGTTAGCGGAACAGAACTTTGATTTTCCGCATGGTTTGCAAGCATAAGGGGTTGTCCCCTTCTTGTAATTGAAAGGTAATATCTACCCTGCTCTAGTTAGGGAGTATTATGCCAACTCTAGATATAAGGATGGAAAGTATTGGTTAATGATTGCTGGAAAACTGTTTGAGCTGAATGAGGACATTTTTATGAATGTGGGTGGTTTATCATGTAATGTTGCTAGCTAAAGTGACTATGGTTGGACAAACAACAACTCTTGATGCTGCTGAAGTGTACAAATCTTCTTTGCGTAGACCTCAGTTGTATGTTCAGGGTGAATTAACCAAAGCTGGGTCGCTGTCCATAGAGAATAGGCTCCTACATTATCTGATTGCCTATATTCTGATTCAGAGGAACACAAATCATGCACAACCTACAGTGAATGATTTGAGGTTCATGTTTGCTGTAAAGGAGAACATAATGATCAATTGGCCTGAAGAGATTCTGAAGGTGATGTATGGTGTCTCCACTTCACCATCAAGGTTGTTTCCTTATAGTATCTTCATTTCGCGAATTATTGAACATCTTCATATTGATGTCTGGGATACTATAGTCTTGGACTGTTCTGACAAGGACCATTTGACTGGTGAGAGTCTGATACATAAGATGGGCATATATAACTATGACAACACATGGCAATATCAAGAGGACTTTAACACTGTGAATATTGACCCCTCTGGTGAGGATGATCAAGATGATGCTTAAGAGCCATATGTTGCTACTTAGGGGGAGTCTTCTGGTCAAGAATCACAAGAACTAGTTTTTGGACAAGCTTACTTGGATGCTATGGAACAACATCTCAACAAAAGGATGGATCTTCACTTTCAGTCTCTGAAGGACTCATATCATATGAATCTAGAGAATTTTGAGGAGCGTCAGAATGCTTATATCGATAACCATTACCAATCCTTGAGGAACTTTGTTCAGACAACTGTTGATTCACAAAACAGAAGGTTATGTGCTGAGTTCAACAACCTGAGTACCCTCATCAAGGGTGGTGGTAGCTCGATGATTCCTGACAACGAAAACCCTCCACCCCATCCCTAGTTAGGAGGCCTTAGAGCTTTAGGTTTATCCTTCCTAGATTATGGACCTTGTTGTTCCTTGTTACCCTCTTGAGAACTTATCTTTTATTTCATACTTTTGCATTTATATGGATTGTAATAACTCAAACAATGCTTTAAATGATTTCAAATTATCCTTTTCATGCTTGAATGGTAATTATGTTGCAAATAGTATACTCCTATGTTCAATGGATCTTGATCATGTTTGCTGTATGTATCACTATTGAATGCTTATGCCTACTGCTAATTGTTCAAATATTTCAAATGCTTAATCATTCCATACTTAAATTGAGTAAACATAGCCTTTCATGCCATTAAATTAGTTCTATTGCTGTTTGTTGTCCATTTAATCGATTAAGTCCTGCTGTTAATCGATTAAATGTTGTATAAATGTGCATTTGTTCGAGCTTCTTACAGCTGGTTGATTGATTAGTCGCCCAAAGTTAATTGATTAATTACAGTCTGTCATAAATCTAATAACTCTTCTGACTTTTGACTAGAGTTGAATACTTGTATCTTTTTGATAATGTCAAAAGGGGGAGAAAGGTTGCTTGTTGTGTTAAATGTATTCGCAGGTGGTAATAGCTTTTGCAGGTTTTTGTATATAGATTCTGTAATATAATTGTTTACCTAAGGGGGAGGAAAGGCGCTTCAAATTTGAAATATTGAATAACAACCATTAACAACCATTATGTAAACTCATCGTCAAGCTAATTCATCAAACGTTCAAACTATTTAGATGTGGTATTTGTCATCATCAAAAAGGGGGAGATTGAAAGTGAAAAGTATCAAGGATAGCACTAGCAAGGCTTTGCCTATGTTTTGATGAAGACAAGGTTTTATTAAAGCTTGAAGATGACTAAACAATCAACATGTCTAGAGCTCATTGGTCATATCTAGACTAGGATATAAATAGAGTCATTATTCTAAGTAGTCTCGGATGTGTGCCTTAGTAAGTGAGTATAGGTGAGGTGAACCTAGGTGCAAGTCTCTTAAGCCATTATAAATGTCATATCACATTCATGAGACATATCATCTAGTTAATTATATGTTCATGCATTAATCATACATGTTATATGCGCATATCAGGCATAATATAATTGCTAAAACATGTATAGAAGTTAAGCATAACATATTAGAAGTTTACCTTTTGAACCATAGGTTTTAATATGCTGGTTAATCGATTAACGTGGTGATTTAATCGATTAACTCAACTGTTTTTCTATTATATCAGTGTTTCTGTTGCAACTAGTTTCTGTTTCAATTCTGTTACATTGGTTAATCAAATAACGGGTTACCTTGATCGATTAATAGGTCTGTTTTGTGTTATAATTGTTATATGTTTTAACTGCTTAAGTGATTGCAACGAATTCAACTGTCAAAACTACCTTGTATAAGTTGACGCAATTTCAAGAAAAATGTAGTATTGCATTCCATTATATAGGATTTGTTTAGAAAGCATATTTCGTTTTTATATTATGTTTTTGCAAGAGAGAATTGCATGTATGAGGAAGTGAGATTAACATGCCTTATTGATTCTTTGATTTGCATATTGTTTTTCATATGCTTAGTCTCATCCTTATCTTGCTCACATGTTCATGCATTATTAGTAAAGATTCTTAGAAAGATATATTGATTATTGTTTTTGATTAACTCACATGTATATGATGGCTTGAGTGAATTGTGAGTGGGTTAGTCTTAAGGTCTTTAAGGTCTTTCATTGTAATATTTCAAGCATTATTGTGCTTATAATACCTTGCTTTTTTAATCTGTTTTTGTGTGTATTGGATAGATCTCTTGGTGTCTGACCACCATAGAGATAGGGATTCTTCACCAGGACTAGGAGGTCTTGATTTGAGATCAAGAATCTTGGCGGGGGCTGTTTCGTGAGAAAGGTTTTCTCAGGTGATAGGTAGAGTCAAATCAAGGGTTGGGTGTTCTAGATTTCAAGATAGAAGCCTCCTATGTTTTGTAAATTGAATTGGTGTATGTGATTATACTTGTACTCAATATTATGATGAAGAAAATCTCCCAAGATCAGAAGGGGATGCCAGGATAAAACATGCAGAAAAGGTAGTTTTCTATGTTTTTTCTGCAAAAACATGCAGAAGACTCTAAATCATTCGAAACAGGGTAGAGTTTCCTTTCTTATATTTTAGGAGGAGTCAAAGTTTACAAGTCTTTTCTTCTACGTAGTTTTGATGAAGACAAAGAATTTAGGAAAGCATGAAGATTGATTGAACTCAACAAACACCAAGCCGAAGACTCAAGATCATCTAGAACTAGGAAATTATTTTATACCTTTTTAGAGTTCTAAGATGATTGTGTAGTTCGAGTCTAGGTTAGGTAAATCAAGGATGAGAATCTCACAAAGCCTAAATTAAGTAAAACTTAAAATAAGAGAGTCCTTCATCCATTCCTAATAGGTAGTATGCATTGATTTCCTTGCATAAAAATATCACTGATTCTGAAATCATACTTTACATATGCATACATCTGATAGAAGATTTTACCTAGCATTAGAAAATCACTTTTCTCACTGTTAATCTACTATACAAGTTGTTAACCGATTAAGTAAAGTTCTAGAGACCGTTGATTAAGTTTTTAGAACTAAAATAACCGATTAAATATTTAAGTAATCGATTAATGCTTTATGGCCAACGTAATTGAAACTATTTTCAAATACGTTAATCAATTAACTGAATAGATAATCGATGAAGGACAATTAAAATATGTTTTATATATAAGGCTGTACTTTAACCCATGAGTAAGAATTAGGCATTCAAAATTTTAGATCATACTCATATCATAAGAAAATTCTCTACATTAATTTTGAAGTGAAAAAGTGTTAAGTTCTTGAGTGATTTTCAAAGAGAAGAGTGAACATGATTCACAAATTTTTCAAAAGAGTGTTTTACATTTTCATACACAAAAACCCTCATAGTTTTTCACTCATTTTTGTGCATCTTTGTCAGATTCATGTGTGGGGTTTTTGTAGCAGATCATTAGAGTGATTAAATTATACTTAGTGAGTGCATCATAACTACACATTATTGTTATCCATTTGAGAGAAGATTCACCCTAGTTGTGGTTAGGATTGATTAGTGTTTTTCACCGCTTATACAAGGGTCTTGAAAAGAAGCAAGAATCAACTAACACAGAATCGTGAGTAGGAGGGATATCCGAAAGAGGTGAGAGAAGGTCAAACCATATTGTTTAGCTTAGAGTTCAAGAAAGGAGCATTATAGTTTGCAAGTGGACCCACAAACGAACCAGGATAAAAAATTTCGACTTCTTCTCTTCCCTTATCTCGTTTATTTTACATCTTTACTTTCTTTAAACTGTTTCTATATTAGTTTTACTAATTCATCTCTTGCTCATTCATTGATAACTGTGTGGAGCATTCTGTAAAACTGGTATGTTTCTGTAAAGAATTAATTTCTGAAATATCGGTTGTGAAATAATAGTTTTGAAGAATATCAGGAAGTACTAGGATAATCGAGTAAGATTGTCATTAATTTATTAAGACATTATTGTCTTTAATCAATTAGAAACTTTGATAATCGACTATACTGGGTATCTTTTAGAAACTAAAATTTATCGGTAAAAGTGATAACATCGTAGCGCGACACCTATTCACTCCCCCCTCTCGGTATGTTTATACTCTAATCTTACTCAACAAATGGTATCAGAGCTAGTACATAATTGCTAGCTCTGCCACTAATTTTTTGGATCCAAGGATATCACAATGCGTTCTACCAACATTTTCGATGGTGATGGTGCATCCATAAATTGTCCACCGGTATTCAGTAGCGAATGCTACACCTACTAGAAGGTTCGAATGAGAATCTTTATCAAGGCCATTAAATAGATATTTGGGAGGCTGTGGTCAATGGACCCTAGATTCCACTACATTTAGTGGAAGGAGAAACCAATGAAAAACCAAATAGCCTTTGGAGCCATGATGAGAAAAAAAGGTTGAAGACAATTTAAAAGAAAAACATATTAACACTGCAGTATTATCTTACGATGAGTTCTTTAGGGTTTCTCAATGTTATAGTGCCAAGGACATGTGGGACACTTTACAAGTTACCCATGAAGGCACAAGCGAAGTGAAACACGCATGACTAAAGGCTTTAACACATGAATATAAGTTGTTTAGACTGTTTCCAAATGAATCTATTAGTGATATTCTAAAGCGCTTTACTCATTTCATAAACCATTTAGTTGCATTGCATAAATCATTTGTTGAAGGTGAACTAACTAATAAAGTGTTGAGATGTCTTAACATGAACTAGCAACTAAAGGTGACCGCCATCATTGAGTTCAAGGATCTCGATTCGATGCCTTTAGCAACCCTGTTTCGAAAGATCCTAAAACACAAGATGACATTGGGGCTTTTGCACGAGGAATCAGAAAAGTGTAAGAAAGGAATTTCTCTTAAAGCTTCAACATCATGAACTCAGGAGGAGAAATGCGACGAAGACTCTAACTCTAATATAGATGATGTGACCTTAAGCCTCTTAGTCAGAAAAATCAATAAGCTCTTGAAAAGAAAAGGAGGGATAAATAGGTTTCAACGAAAGGAAGGAAAAGATTCAACCCGTAGAAGAAAGGCTCCCAAAGAATGTTCTACTTGCTTTTGATGTGGAAATGTTGGGCACATAAAGTTCCAATGACCAACCTATCTGAAAAAGCTTGAGAGTGAGAAGAACATCTCGAGGGACTTTAAGTCAAAGAAAGCATACATCGTATGAGATGTTCCCGAGGAAGAATCAACTTCAAGCATATCAGATGAAGAGGAGACAACAAAACTTTGTCTTACGGCTCACACACCAAATTCCAAAAACTTATCAGATCAAGAAAAATATAGTGAGGTACAATCCCTTCATTCTAGTTCATGTCGGATAGTTATGAAAACATGCATGATTATGATGAATGGTATGCTGATTTTGTCAAATTGAATGAGGAACTTAAGAAACTTCCTAGGATATGTGTAGATCATAAAAGGGTAATATTGTTTCATGAAAAGAAAATAATTGAAATACAGATTGTGATTGATAAACTTAAACTTGAAAAGAAATCTTACATATTATCTATGCATGTGGCTCATGTAACTATTCTTCGAAAATATATGAGACTTTTATTTGTGAAAGTTGTGAAAAGTTAGAATCTGACAATTTACTTGCAAACACAAGAAACATTCGTAATCATGCTGGAATTGGATTCATTAATGCTAAAAAGAAGAAACCACTTAGAAATCATGTAGCTCAAAATAAATATACACACGATCATAAAATGCCTACATGCTTTCATTGTAGTATTCATGATCATACTTCAGCTTCATGTTATATTGATAAGTATGGGATACCTAGTGGGAAATATGTGTGGATCGAGAAGGGACTAGTGCCCATGGTTACTCATCTTAAGGGACCCAACATAAATTGGGTACTTGAGAGAAACAAGCAAGTCTATTTTGTAGGTATGCCTTCAAACACTTGGATAGCATTGGTAGTTAGTAAAAAGCGCAAAGAGTCAAGACTTGTACATTTGACGCTAATCTAAGTTTTGTTGAAGACAAAAAACATGCAAGTAAGATTGAAGATCGTACAACAAACAAAGAGCCGAAGACTCAAGGGTTGCATCTATAGACTTAGAGCATTGTAAGCTTTACTTTTATTAGAAGTCTTCAGATGACTGTCTTAGATTAAGTCTAGGTTAGGTAAACCTAGGTGGAGTCTCACAAGAGCCTTAATATAAATAATATTAAAATTTACACATCACATCTTGATATCATATGATAAGTAGGCTCATCCATTTACATACATAGTATTAGGCATTAAAGATATTATCTTTCAAAAACTATGCATATCATGTGCTTATCATATAGGTAGTTTACCTTACATCAAGAAAAATATTTTTAACTAGTATAATCGATTAAGTATTATGTGTAATCGATTATCGAGAATTATACAAGCTAACCAATGTGATGTTGATGGTGTGTTAATCGATTAAGACATTGTATAATTGATTAAGACGTAACACAAAAACTAATTTTTAACAGCTCGTTAATTGATTAATTGGATGAATAATCGATTAATAGCAGCATCAATATGTTTGGTATAAATGCTGGAATTGTAGCCCATGTGGCATAAGGTTCGTATTTTCATATCTTGCATATTCATAAGATCATTGAGGATGCATTGTAATATAGTTTGCATTAGAAAAGTTTAAATAATAATAGCATGTCGAATAAAGCTTAGAACTTGAAGTTTTAGCATGCATATTAGGGCTTTTCATGCATAACATCCAATGTTTCTTTCTTGATAAGTTTTCAAAGTAAAAGTAAGAAAAGTCTATTTTTTGAAAATTGTGAAATATGTTTTGTAAAAACCTTTGCATAATTTTCTCATATAGATTAGGTTCTTGTGAGTATTCTGCTTAGTGTTTTTAAGTTGAGTTTACATTGTTATATTCGAGTATTCAGTACTCAAGAAAAATCAAAATTTATTTCAATCAAGGAAAGGGATCTCTTGGTGAGTAACTTCACTTCAAGAAGAGATTTTGTTGTTCTTCACGAAGACTAGGAGGTCTTGGTGCAAGCGATACCTGGCTGGGGCCTAATCATGAAAAGGTAGGTGATCTTAGTAGGCGGGATAGAGAGGTCAAAACGAGATTGTCAAGCTTGTAGACTCCAAAATAGTAGCATATTAGTTTTGTCAAGAAAAATCTCCCGAGATCAGAAGGGGAGGCCTACATGTAGTTTGCAGTGGACCGCAAACGAACCAAGATAAAAATTTCCTTGTGGAAAATTTTCTAACCCTAATCTCATTTACTTTTGCTTATTATATTCTTTCTATTTGAATTGATTTTGTATTACATGTTGCAATATGTATAAACATCAGTCTGCAATCTCTATAATCAATTAACTACATAAGGATTGGTAATCATTGACTTACGTAGCAAGAAATCATTAAAATCAAGAATCTTCAAGAACTCAGGATAATCGATTATCCACACGCATAATCAATTAATTCCAGCACAGATTAATCAATTAATACCAAGCTTAATCGATTAAGTATAATAGTTTTCTATTTTGCGCAAAATATAGGAAAAAGCAGACTAAGTGATCTGCGAACACTTAGATAGTGGATGTTCGAGGCATATGATGGGAGATAGATCCAAATTTCTCGATCTATCATTAAAAGAAAACGGTTATGTGACTTATGGAGACAACAATCGTGGGAAGATACTTGGAATTGGAAAAGATGGAATTACCTCTAATGTTATCATTAACAATGTTCTCTATGTCGAAGGACTTTGGCACAACCTGATGAGTATCAACCAACTTTGTGATAGAGGTTATATGGTATCTTTTGACTTTGATTGTTGTGTTTTCGTGATCCCATAGATAATAAAGTTAAGGTTATAGGTTAGAGGATAAACAATATCTATAAGATTAATCTGGATGATATCACATCTCTGTTCTCAAACTAATTTATCTCTAAGAGAATGATATCCAGGTTTGGCATAGGAGAGTAGCTCATATGCATTTAAAACATTTACAAAACCTACCAACAAAGGAACTTGTGGTAGGGTAACCTAAATTGAATTTCAAAACTAATGACATCTGTGACATCTATCAAAGGTGTAAGCAAATTAAAAATTCATTTTCTTCAAAATATGTGATATCCACAAAAAGCTCATTGGACCATCACATGTCATGAGTTTTGGAGGTAGCTATGAATCACTAGTTATTGTTGATGATTTTTCTAGATTCACTTGGAAACTATTTCTTGTGTTAAAAAGTGGTGCATTTATTTCTTTCAAAAACCTTGCCCAACTAATAAAAAACTAGTTCAATCATAAAACTAGCGTTCATCCATAACGATCATGGTGGTAAGTTTGAGAACCACCAATTCGAAACGTTTGCGAGAAAAATAGTATCCGTCACCAATTCTCGGCTCTTTGCACTCCTCGACAAAATGGAGTTGTTGAGAGGAATAATCGATTCTTGGAGTAGTTAGCAAGGACTATGCTTAACGAAACCAAAGTTCCAAAATATTTTTGGGCTGACATGATTCACACTGCATGTTATGTGATTAACCGGATATTGGTTAGGCATGCACTCTCTAAATGACCTTATGAACTTTTAAGGGGCTATAAACCGAACATATCTCATCGTCAAGCTTTTGGGTGTAAATGTTTTATAGTGAATAATGGAAAAGATAATTTGTGAAAAATTGACTCAAAAGCAGACGAAGGAATATTCTTAGGTTATTTAGTACATAGTAAAGTCTATCGAGTCTATAATAAGCATAGAATGAATGTAGAAGAATCTGTCCACGTTCATTTTGAAGAATCTTCTCCAAAATAGAAGAGGAATGTTGTATTTGATGATATTTCAAGTGCATTAGAGGATGCATACACAAAGGAATTTGAAATGGAAATGGAAGCACAAATCTAGCATAATGAGAATCAGGAAGGTGATAACATGCCAAATGCTTGGAAAACAAAAAAGGATCATCCAATCGACAAGGTCATAGGTGACATTACTAAGGGAGTAGTAACCCAAAACTCTGTTCGTAATTTTTTCTATTTTGTAGCATTTATTTCTCAAATTGAACCGAAAAACTTTAATGAAGCCCTTGAAGATGAACACTGGGGTATAACTATGCAAGAAGAGCTAAACTAGTTCGAGTGAAATAATGTGTGAGACTTGGTCCCTAAGACAAAGGATCACCCGATCATTGGCACCAACTGGGTCTTTTGCAACAAACTTGATGAATTCAGCTTGATTATTCGAAATAAAGCGCGACTAGTGGCTCAAGGTTATAATCAAGAGTACGGTATTAATTATGATGAAACCTACGCCCTTGTTGACCTATGCATCTATTATGAAAATCAAACTCTTCAAAATTGATGTAAAGAGTGCCTTCTTAAACATGCTTCATTCAAGAAGAAGTGTATGTTAGCCAACCCCCTGGGTTTGAAAATTTTAAATTTCCTATCCAGGTGTTTAAACTCAGAAGGTATCTATATGGATTAAAACAAGATCCAAGAGCTTGGTATGAGCGTTTGAGTTCTTTTCATTTAGAAAAAGGATTTGAGAGGGGTAAAGTCAATACAACACATTTTATATCAAAATCTGGTAATGATATATTGTTTTTACAAATTTAGGTTCATGATATTATATTTGGTACTAACGATATTCTATGCATGGATTTTTCTAATTTGATGAAAGGTGAGTTCAAAATGTCGATGATGGGTGAGTTGACATTCTTCCTAGGACAACAAATTAAAAAAATAAGTAGTGGAATCTTTGTGCACCAGTCTAAGTATTGCAAGGAACTATTGAAGAAATTCGAGATCGACTAAGCCAAAGATGTCTCTACTCCTATGGCTTCATCATGCTACCTGGATAAAGAGGAAAAAGGGAAATTGATTGAGGTAACCAAGTATCGGGGTATAATCGGCTCTTTACTCTATCTTACATCTAGTCATCCTGATATTATGTTTAGTGTATGTATTTGTGCTAGAGATCAGTCAAATCCTAAAGAATAACATTTTACTATCGTAAAGCGAATCATGAAGTATCTAAAAGGAACAATAAATATGGGTCTATGGAATCCTAGGGATGCCTTCCTATCTCTGATAAGGTATTATGATTCCGACTTTGATGGTTGTAATTTGGATCATAAGAGTACTAGTGGGACTTGCCAGTAGCTCCCTTGTTTCATGGCACAACAAGAACCAAGTATGCGTTGCTTTATCAACCGCCAATGCGAAATATATAACGGTAGCGTGTGTTGTGCTCAAATAATCTAGGCGAAGCAGCAATTGCAAGACTACGGTCTTAATCTTGATCACATTCCGATCAAGTGCGATAACACAAGTTCCATAAACCTATCAACGAACCCCATCTTGCATTCGTGTACTAAGAATATAGAAACCCGACATCATTTTCTTAGGGATCAGGTGCAAAAAGGTGACTCTGTGATTGAATTTATAGAAACTTCAGAACATCTTGCTGATATATTCACACAACCCCTTCCACGAGACACATTCTTTGTTCTTCGAAGAGAACATGGAATCCTTGATGAATCATATGTAACCTAGCTTGCTTTTAAGTTCATTTTTTTCTTTCCATGTTTTCCTTGAGCGATTATATGCTAATATATGTTGAATGTGTGTTATAATGCTTAATTGCCCTTATGATTTATATGTAGTTGGAATGTGTTGCTCTTAAAGCTTTAGGAAGTTTATATCTAGCTTACATGCATTAGCATCACCAAGATTAATTCAAAATCTGTATTGGTGATTATATTAATCGATTATGCCATTTCTAATCGATTACTTGGGCATGTTATGTGAATTGTAATCAATTATCTCTCAATCCTAATCAATAAAATAACTTACAGTAGCTATGAGATGTAATTTTTGAATAACAATAATCGATTAATAGGATAAAATAATCGATTAATGACAAAAATATAACTGATTTTAGTTCTATCTTAAGGTTCCAAACGTAAGAATCCTAATTCCCAATGTGTGCCCCCTTTGTCTTTCCATTTCCATCCTATCACATGAAAATAAGTGTTTCTTTGTCAAATTCATGCACTCCCATAATCCTTCTTCTCAAAATATGTCGCCCCAATGACAAATTTCTCTCAAAAACCAAAATCCTCAATATAGAAACCTAAACCCTAACTTTTGTTTTTCAATCAAGGGAAATTTTCAAGAAATCACACATGTTCATTTAGAACTAAATGAAGGTAAGTGTTTCACTGATGTGCAACCATTGAATTGCAATAATCAACCTTGGTAAATGTACCAACAATTATTAAGATTGCACGGTCAATCAAATATCACTAAGGTTGGGAATCAAATATCACTAAGGTTGGGATTCAAGAAAACTTATTTTTTCTGGATATTCAAAACATATTTCAAGTTAAGAGAGCAATTAATTAAATTTTAATAACCTAATTCGATTGAATTTTCATACTAATTTCCTTTTTCCTTTCCTTTATGTTTTGAGTTTGTCTAACCAAATTTTATAACTTGTGAAGAAGATCTTGCTCCTAACCTTAGCATAATTTTAATGAAAATACTAGGATCATCAAAAATAGGGTTTGAGGAGAAAGAAGAAGTGTTTGAAAAATGACGAGGGAAACTTAAATACTGCTCAGAGTAATCGGTTACTCATATTGAGTAATCGGTTACTCAACACAAAATAATTCCTACATTTCAAACAGACACCTTAGGAAATCGATTACACCGGTGGGTAATTATTTACTAAGGCTTCCTGCTCAATGTTGTAATCGGTTACTCTCGAGAGTAATCAGTTACTGAACCCAAAATTTAAATTTTCAGGCATATTGATGCCTGGTAATCAGTTACTCATCACATGTAATCGATTACATACCCAAAAATTTGAAAATTTTGAAAAGATTTAAGCAATTTTAAATATAAGTAGGCATATTATAAGCATAATGAAGCAATCATATAATTATGAATAAGCATTTAAGATAAGTAAGCTTCATCAAGTATACCTAATTCATGTCTAATTATATAGAAAGGTTCTTTTGTCAGGGCTTTAGTGAATATATCTGCAAGTTGGTCATGAGTATCAACAAATTCTACAGATACATCTTTCTTTTGAAAATGGTCCCTAAGGAAATGATGTCTTATATTTATGTGTTTAGTTCTAGAATGCATTACTGGATTCTTTGTGAGATTAATAACACTAGTATTGTCACATTTTAGGGGTATGCAGCCTAAGTCCAAGCCATAATCTCACAATTGTTGTTTAAGCCACAACACTTGGGCACAACAACTATTTACCGCTATGTATTCTTCCTCAGCAGTACTTAGAGCAACACATGCTTTTTTCTTGCATGACCATGAGACTAATGCATTACATAATATATGACAAGTACCACTTGTACTTTTTCTCTCAGTTTTGCATCCAGTAAAATCAGAGTCTAAATATCCAACCAAATCACATGTACTTCCTTTTGGATACAATAATCCAACGTCAATTGTACCTTTTAGATATTTAATGATTCTTTTGAAAGCAACTAAATATGACTCTTTTAGTTTAGATTGATACCAAGCACACAAGCATACATTAAACATTATATCAGGTCTACTAGAAGTTAAATAAAGTAACGAAACCATCATACCTCGATACTTTGATGTATCAATGCATTTTCTAGCTTCATATGTATCAATGTATGTGCCAGAACCCATAGGAGTGGCAATTGGCTTACCATCATCCATTTCAAATCTTTTTAGCAAGTCTCTACAGTATTTTGATCGACTCACAAAAATGCCATCGTTGAGTTGTTTGTTTTGTAGTCCAAGTAAGTAATTTAGCTTCCCCATCATAGACATTTCAAACTCCCCTTGCATCATTTTGCCCAAATCACTACACAAGGTTTCATTAGTACAACAAAAAATAATACCATCTACATATATTTGAACAAGAAGAGTATGATGTAGTGTCAACCTTCCTTTTGTAAAATCTTTTTCAATAAGAAAGTTTGTTAGACATTCGTACCAAGCACACAGAGCTTGCTTTAAGCCATAAAGATATTTCTTCAGTTTATAGACATGAGAAGGATGTTTGTAGTCTTCATAAATTGGAGGTTGTTCTACAAACACTTCCTCTTTTATACAACCATTAAGAAATACACTCTTTATGTTCATTTGATATAACTGAAAATTTAAAGAGCATGTATATGGAAGTAGAAATCGAATAGCCTAAACTCTAGCAATATGAGTGAAGGTCTCATCAAAATCTGTACCTTCTTCACGGTTGTATCTTTGTGCTACCAGTCTAGCTTTATTTCTAACAATAATTCCATTTTCATCTGATTTATTACGGAATACCCAATGAGTTCTTATAACATGCCTATTATTTGGTCTAGGAACAAGTTCCCAAACTTCATTTCTCTCAAACAAGTTGAATTCTTCTTGAATAGCAAGAATCCAGTGTTCATCCTCGATTTCATCATCAATCTTAAACGGTTCTGTTTGAGAAATGAAAGCCCTGTTTAAACAAGCATCATTTAGCTTTAAACGAGTAGTGACACCCTTACTTATGTCTCCAATGATGTTATCAATAGGATGGTCTCGATGAGTTCTCCATTCTTTGGGTAAATCAAAATGAATATGCTCTTCTTGAGAATATAGAGTATCATCCATTTTCAAGTGCTAAGTATTGGTTGTTGCATTAGTAGAAGAATCCTCCTTTAAAGGGGAACTTGGCAAGTCCTCTTCATCAAGAGTTAACCCATCCTTTATTATAGGATTGGTTTCATCTAAAGATACATGAATAGATTCTTCTATGGCTAAAGTTCTTTTATTGAAAATTATATAAGCTTTAATCGTAAGAGAATAGCCTAGAAAAAGTCCTTCATCAGCTTTTGCATCAAAATTGCCTAAGTTGTCTTTACCATTATTTAAAACAAAACATTTACAACCAAATACATGCAAATGAGAAATATTTGGTTTTCTACCTTTAAAGAGTTCTTAGGGTGTTTTCTTGAGAATAGGTCTTATAAGAACTCTGTTAGAAACATAGCAAGTCGTACTAACTACATCAGCCCAGAAATATTTTGGGAGATTAGTTTCATTCAACATTGTACGAGCAAGTTCTTTTAGGGAACAATTTTTTCTCTCTAAAACACCATTTTGTTATGGTGTTCTAGGAGTAGAAAAATTGTGATTGATACCTAGATCATCACAGAATTCCTCAAAAGAAGCATTTTGAAATTCTCCTCCATGATCACTTCTTATAGCAGCGATATTTAGAGATTTCTCATTGTGAACTCTTTTAGCATATTTGCTAAAGGCGTTGAATGTCTCATTCTTATGTACTAAGAATAGAGTTCAAGTATATTTGGAGAAATACTATAACAAGAGCATAGTAGTTACCACCATAACTCTTGGTCCTTGAGGGGCCAAAAAAGTCTATGTGTTGTAACTTCAATGGTCTATCTGAAGAAACCACATGCTTAGGTTTGAAAGAGGTCTTTCTTTGTTTACCCATTTGATAAGAACTACATAGTTTGTCTTTAACAAACTTCATTTCCGGTAAACAAACAACAAAATCTTTCTTAATTATTTTATTCAACTGATCCATATGAATATGAGCAATTCTCCTATGTGAAACCCATACATCATTATTATTATTAGCAACTAAACATTTTATTGGTAAATAAGAATCTATGTCAATCATATAAATATTATTTATTCTCTTACCAATTAGTTTAGAGTTATTAGAATCCTTACTTTCGATGATGCATTTATCTGGATAGAATGCCACATGAAAACCTTTGTCGCATAGTTGACTTATGTTCAACAAGTTTTTCTTGAGTCCTTAGACATATAATACTCATTCTATAGTCGTTGAAGGTGGCTTACCGATTCTACCAACTCCAAGTATTTTTCCTTTGTTGTTATCACCATAAGTGACATAGCCTTTGTCCCTTGGAGTAAGGACAGAGAACTTATCTTTGTCCCCCATCATGTGCTTTGAGCAACCACTGTCCAAGTACCATAAATTGCAGGCGGCTCTCAAACTTTCCTACAAAACAGGTTAAGTAATATTAGGTACCCAATTTTCTTTGGGTCCTACATGGTTAGCATTTTTATCAACCCATCTATAATGACCTAAGGGCACCCCATGTTTTCTAATCATGTAAGTATTTGGTGTATGCCCATGGTTTTTACAATAAATGCATATGGGATGATGCTTATTTATGTTAGATTTATTGTTATTATTCTTAAAAGTGTGGATACTTTGTGTTTGAAAGTTTATCTTTGTTGAGACATTCTGATTCTTAGAATTTTGGTTTTTAGAATAGCCACGACCTCTTCGGTCTGTAGAATGTCTCTAAACTTTGATAATCTTGTCCATATCTTTGCTACTCGTTTTTTACCTTAATTAGTTCTTGACTTACGTTGAGAATTTCTTTTCAAGAGTAATGTAGTTTTGACATGAAGACAATGATGGTTTATTTCGAAATGCTTCTAACTCAGTTTTTTATTTTAAAAATAGTTTGGTGAGTTTGATGTATTCATCATGTAAATCATTAAATGCGTGTTGCAATTCAGAAGAAGAAAATAGGTTAGATTCATTTACCTTTTCATCATCACAGTGATGAGATGCCATGAGAGAGAGATGTGCTTGTTCTTCATTTTATGGTTTAGAGGCGGAACTGATATCATTATCTTCCCAAGCTATGTAAGCTCTTCGTCCAGTCTTCATTTCATTCTTTCCCTTGAAGGCATTCCTCTTTAGATTTTTATAATCCATTTTTATATGACCAGGCTTGCCACATTCAATGCATGTGAAGTTTTAGTTTGAAGTGGAAGCATCATTATTCTTGGTAAATTTCTTCATTTGTCAAGCTTTAGTGCCTTTGTTCCTTTTAAGGAACTTGCTGAACTTCTTTACGAACAAACACATATATTACATCTCTTCCTTTTCAGATTCATCTCCTGATGAATCATATCTATCCAATTTTTCTTTGAGAGAGATATTCTTCTCCTTTTCTTGCTCTTCATGTTGTTCAAGCTGACTGACTGCCAATTCATTTTCCTGCAGTTTTCCAAACAAAGCAGCTAGGGACATTTTTGATAAACTTTTCTTTTTAGAAATGGCTTTAACTTTTGGTTGCCATGTTCTAGTAAGTGATCTTAGAACTTTTAAGTTCAAGTCACTATTTGATAAAGTTTTTCCAAGTGCAATGAGATGATTTGTAAGGTGAGTAAATCTCTTTTGTAAATCAAGTATTTTCTCTTCATACTTCATACGAAACATTTCGTATTCCTAGGAAAGAGTATTTAGTCTCGACCTTTTTACCTCCTCGGTTCCTTCATGTATGGTCTCTAGAGTATCCCACATTTTTTAGCAGATTTGCAGTTTTATACTCTAACAAATTCATCAATATCGAGTGCTGAAGTGAGGATATATTTTGCTTTTAGATCATATTGTACTTTCTTCTTGTCTTCATCACTCCATGAGGATTTCGGCTTCACTTCCCTCACACTGTTGATAAATGTGAAGAGTTCATAGGGTCCTTCCTCAATTGCATTCCAAATGTCTAGATCTTCAAACTCTATGAAGATTCTCATTATGATCTTCTAGAAGTCATAGCATTCCCCAACAAAGTTTGGAGGGCGATTGATGTTGGAACCTTCTCCTAGAAATGATCTTGTGCCCATCTTTGAAGCCTGATCAATTTTTAGAATAAATTACTCAAAAAAAGCTATGGTGCAAATCGCAAGACTGAGATGACAACTAAGAGGGAGGTGAATTAGTTGTTTAAAACTATGACTGGTTTTTCTGCACAATTCAAGAGTTAATTTGCAGCGAAAAATGATATGCAAAAATAATCAAGTAAATGTAAAGAGATAAAGGAGAAGATAGTACACAAATGGTTTTATACTAGTTCCTTCTTGTCCACCGAAGGCTGCGTCCAGTACTCTTACAGCACAAGAGATTTCTTCACTAGATATTAAGAGTAGTAATTACAATTTCTCACCCCGAGATTCCCTTGTACCTTACTCACTCTCTAACACCTATGTCACTCTTTGGAAAACACCCTTTCCAAGTGACTCTATCCCCTTTATTATCACACCTTTGTGAAAGAAAGTAATTCAATACTTTGAATGAAGAAAAATGTTTAACAATGGCAATGGATTGCCTTTACAAGATTTTGAAGTTATAAACTCTTGTAATCCAATAACTCAATGTATACTTTAGTACTTAATTCTCATAAGGTTTGAATAACTTGCAAATCAAGTTCTGGAAGTTATGAACAAGTTGCGCCAAGTGTAGAACAAGTGTTTCAGAAAATTGTAGTTTGAGTAAGTGATTTCAATCTGAGTTATGTTATGTATTGTGTATATATGAAATGAGTTTCAAAGCCTTTATATAGACTTTCCAATCAACCAAAATACCTCTATGAAAAGGTAGGATTCATTTGGAATGAAATCATTTCGTTTGAGTTGAAAGTTGTGTGGTTTGAATCTAAAAATTGGTGTAACAACTCTTATTAATCGATTACTTAATCAATGTAATCGATTACCTAACAAGTTTGTCCAACTACATAATTGATTTTCAGAAGCAATAACCGATTACTCAAAACGTGTAATCGATTACCCAACTGTTTTGTCCAACTAGGTAATTATTTACCATGTTGTGTAATCAGTTACTCACATGGTGTAATCGATTACCCTGATCCATTTTTGTTGGATAACTCGTTTCTCACTCATGTAACATAATACTTAGTTCTGGTAACCTGTTACTTAATCACAGTAACCTGTTACTTAGATCTAGTAACGTGTTACACAATATTTTGAAAATTGTTTTCTTTTATACTTTGTGTTTATCAATTTTCTTTTAAAATTATTTTGAGCATTACTACTAAGTGTATAGATTAGAGTATAAGGATCGAAGTACCTAAAGACTTTAGATTCTAATTTCTTGAAGCTTTGTCGTCATTGTTTTCATAAGTATTCTTCCTTTTATTCTTTTATGTAATGTTGGTGTCTTCATCAAAACCTTGTCAAGGTTAGGAGTCAGATCTTCTTCACAAAGGTTACTTAGTGGAAAAGATAAAAGACTATATTTTTCAAATGCGAAAGTAAGGAGAACAAAGCACATATTGGAGCTTATCAACATTGGCGTTTGTGGGCCAATATGGGCCCATTCACCCACTAAGAACAGATACTTCATCATTTTTATTAATGACTTTTCTAGAACAACATGAGACAATTTTACAAAATAAAAATCCAAATTATTTAAAGTATTCAAGATGTTCAAGACCTTTGTCGAGAAGCAAAGAGGGAAACATATAAAATTACTCAGAAGCAATATTGGCTAAGAGTACAACTCCCATGAGTTTGAGAAGTTTTGTGAGGATGAAGGCATAGAGCATCAAAATATAGTTGTATACACTCTAAAAAAAATGAAGTGTCTGAAGGTAAAAATCGCATAAATATGGAGATGGATAGATCGATGCTCAAGGAGAAATGTTTGTCAGACACCCTTTGGGTCGAAGAAGTCTAGAAGTTGTGTACATAATGAATATGTTTCCATCAAAGGCAGTCAAAGATAAAAGTCCTATGGAGGCTTGGAGCGGCCAAAAGCCATCAATTATTCATATAAGAGTCTTCGGATCCCTCTATCCCATACATGTCCCGAAAGAAAAGATACACAATATTACACGACAAAGCTTGAAGACTATGGACAAAATAGAAATCAACTACAACAACATGAAGACTCATATTCAAGCTTCAAGAAAGGATCGACAAGGCTAGAGCAATTATTTACTTTTAGGTCCTAAGATGCTTTGAATGGGTAGAGTCTAAGTTGGATGAACCTTATGATAAATCTAGCATAATTTAGGTGCATCTATTAATATACATGATTTTGATGCATAAGTATTGATATCATTTTCAAAATCATGCATCAACCGTTCATGTTAGAGGTTCATGCAAAATTAACAAAGTCTTTCCGGGAAAAAACATTTAATCAATTAAGACATTGGTTAATCGAATAAGTCTTCGCAAATGGAAAACTCGTTAGTCGATTATGGACATGGTTAATTGATTAAATCAGTTTCTGTTTTGGAATCTTTGATGTTTTAAAGAAATGTTTATCGATTTAGTGCATATTTAGTCGATTATCCCCAACAAAGTAGTATGAAACTAAACAGTATTTTACCATCTTTTTCCATGGGAAAAAACAACTAGAAACAATTGACAATTATAGAAACTTGATGCAAGTTAGATACATATTTTTCAAGAGTGATTTTCTTAAAAGAGTGAAAGAAAATTTCATGTGAAAAGAGAGAGTTTTGTGAATCTTTGAGAGAGTTTATTTTCAAACATTCGTGTTTCTAAGGTTTTCCTTTTGTGACTAATAATCATTCATATTCATCTATGAGATTATGAGATCCATCAAAGTGTAATTTTGTTTTGAACATTAATATATGAACAGTACATCATAGGCGCAAGGAACTTTGTACACATTTTAACGGACATTTTAAAATTTGTCTCTTTGGGGTGGAACCATTAGAAGGTAGGTCCAAGAGAATTCTTAGTGGAAGAAGTTTTTTGTATAAACATTTGGTTTCTTCATAGTAAATCAAATATCCCAAGATCATAAGGGGGGATGGATGTAGATTGTAGTGGATTGACAATCAAACAGGGATAAATTGGTTGTGTTATCTTTTCTCTTTCCCTATAATTTTACTTACATGCAATTATCGTACTTTCTCTTTGTGAACACCCATTTTTGTCCGGCCCAGGAAAAAGCTCAATTCATTTCCAAATAATAAGTTTTTCATTTCAAGAAAATACAAACAAAATCTAAGCACTAAAAACAATTTTGTTAAAATAATGTTTGGGCCACCATAGGACCACATGTCATCTTCCAAAACAAAACGAATATAGAAAAGGTGGGAGAAAAAATGTTTTCTTTTTTTAATTTTTTTCGAAATAGCTTTCAATAATTAGAAGATGGTGAAAGATATTTTAAAACTAATTTTCGGAATACTTTTAGCATGCTTAAAATCACAATTAGATGCCATAATAACTAATAATAATAAAAAAAGGTTTTTATTTTCGAATTTAAAAAACAAAAAAAATAAAAAAAGATTTTCAAAAGATTATAAATTCAAACTAATAAAGAATCATTTTCAAATTTCAGATTTGAATTCAAATTTCAGATTTGAAATCAATTTCCAAATCTCATGGTTAATGGGAAATCAAATCAATTTGATTGGGGTTTTAAAAAATGGATATTTGATTTATTAAAAAATTAAAGAGGGTAGGCAAATTCTTAGGGATTTTGGTGTGAATTGTTTTTTTCTATAAATAGTGGTTTTGGGAGAGGGGAAAAGGACAAGAAAGTATTATTGAAACACTGCCCAAAACATCCAAAAAAGCTCCCAATATCCTCCCAAACGTGTTCTGCGAAAGAAGAGAAAAAAAATATTGCTGCGAGAATCAATCCAGTGTGGGTGGGTTCATCATTTATCCGTGCATCCTCGACCATAGCCGTCAGATCTGCGTATTTCCTCTATCAGTGGGTTGACCTTGAAAAGCAGCCAATCACAGGACGAAACGCGTCACAGTTTCATTGCGTAGTGCCGCACCAGATCCCTGTCCGAGGAGAACACGGTTCCCCTACACCCGTGCTCACTGCTCAAACCGTGAGCCCGTCCTTCCGTCCAATATCCTAGAGCCACGTGTCTGACGTATCCAAACGTCTGGATCCAGCACGGTTAGGCGCACGGTGCAACCAGTGCACCCTCTCTCTCCCCCAACCAGGGGCTCACACGTGTCCAGGCGCTGGGAAATAAAAGAAATCCCTCCAATCTCTTCCTGCCACGCGTGTTTCTTTGTTTTGCTGGATTTTATTCATTGCTTATCAGGTTTGCATTTTTAGCTGTTCTTTATTGGCACTGATATCATCATGTTATATTATATACGATAAATTATTATATTATATTATGAAAATTTTAATTATCATAATAATACAAAATTTAATTATGTGTAGGCAATTAAAACTTCATGAACATAATGTTTAAATATAAAAATTAAGTGGGACTATCATTGTAATGAATTTTCACTTTTGTTTTTTTCTTTCACCATTTTTTACAATGAACCTTTAATTGCTGCTATTCAAAGGCTAAGAATAATAAATAAATATATAATAAGGTCACCCAATTCTATTACATGGTAAAAATTGCATTCCTTGGTGTACCACTTAATTAATTTCATTATGATATTTCTAGTATAGGTATTAATAATAGAATATGTTATGTTGATGCCATGTCGCTTAATATTTGTTTTTTTTTATTCTATTCATTTTAATGAGTATCCAAATTTTAATATATGCAATGTTAGAGGAAGCCAAACACAAAATACAATGCGTAAGTTTTTAAAAGTTTGGAATAAATCACATTTTTATTAGTATCTTATACCTATTGAATTTTAATCAATGTCCTTAAAATAACTACTACATTTTTTATTTATGATAGAGTCATTATAAATTCTAAGACGACAATCACTCTAATTTTAAGATATGATGCGGTGTCGGACATATAGGCTGCACTTCATCAACTTAATAATCACCATAACTAATTCACCAACGACTCAAAAATCTTTTGTCCATAAACATGTTAAGATCTTAACTAACCCTTAGTACAAAGTGCAGTATTGGACGTATGGGCTGTACTTCACTTGTATTCATAGGATCGTTAGTTGAGATTTAATTTATATTTTTATATTAAAATTAACCCAACCAACAATCCTTTTTCTACATAAAGAACTATGTAAGCCTTGATTCCCTT
>NW_017718816.1:0-336 GCF_001865875.1 Lupinus angustifolius
ATGAACCATTCAGATTGTCACCAAATATAATGGGCTTTATCGGTGTGGTCCGTCCCACTTGTAATCTCTAGAATATTTGGGTTTCTCTATTGGAGAGAGAAGCAATATGAGCACCTTTAGGATACCCCATAAGGTGTGTCACATAAAGGCCTTAAATCCTACCNNNTCCTACCCAATGGTTACGATCGCAGACAATCCGCAACACCCCTACCACACTCGACTCCGAGCTAGACAAATGGCCAACTCTTCAGATTCTAGTCAGGATTCCCGGACTGAATTAGCTAGCTTGAAAGAGTAGATGGCGGAGATGTTTTGCATCCTGAAGACCCTCCAGAG
>NW_017718817.1:0-1686 GCF_001865875.1 Lupinus angustifolius
TACTGGTCAGCCTCATGAAAGTCATGACACCAACATAAGACAGTCAAATGCTCTACTTTTCGATCATATCGATTTGTCTCTTTTGCATTTTTTATTCGTTGCACGCTGAAAGAAAATCATTAAAAACAAAAAAAATCAGTAAAATTAAAACCAAATCTATGGGGAGCTGACTCTGTCATCCCCGTGTTGCGGATCCAATAGCGACTTTGAAAGTGAGGGCCAAGCTGGTGAGCCCTCCTCTAGATCTGACCAACCCATAAACCAAGTGGAAGATGACAGTGATGATGAATGGGAAGCTCCCCCAGAACTACTCAGACTGGTAGAGCAAGAGGCCAGAGAAATTCAACCACACCAGGAGCCTGTTGAACTTGTCAACCTGGGTTCGGAGGAAGATAAGAAGGAAGTGAAAGTGGGCACCACGATGGACGTTGAGGAACGAGAAAGGCTAGTCAAACTCTTACACGAATTCAAGGACGTCTTTGCTTGGTCATATAAAGAGATGCTGGGACTAGACCGAGGTATAGTGGATCATAAATTACCACTAATACCCAACTCAATCCAGTGAAGCAGAAGCTACGAAGAATCAAGCCAGAGATCTCCTTACGGGTAAAGGAAGAAGTAGAGAAATGGTTGACAGCTGGGTTTGTTAAGGTTGCTGAATACCCAGATTGAGTGGCCAATGTGGTAGTTGTGCCGAAGAAGGGAGGAAAGCTTAGAATATTTGTTGAGTATAGAGACCTCAACAGGGCTAGCCCAAAGGATGACTTTCCAGTACCGCATATAGATGTCTTGGTTGATAGCACTGCAGACCATGCTCTTTTCTCATTTATGGATGAGTATTCGGGGTATCATCAAATCAAAATGGCGCCAGAGGATGTGAGCAAAACTACATTTATCATTCCATGGGGTACTTTCTGCTACCAAGTTATGCCATTCGGATTGAAAAATGCTATGGCTACATATCAGAGAGCCATGGTAACCCTCTTCCACGACATGATGCATAAGGAGATAGAAATCTATGTCGATGACATCATCTGCAAATCCAAGACAGAGGGAGAACATGTAGACAATTTGAGACATTTATTTGAGAGACTGCGAAAGTATCACCTTAATTTGAATCCAACCAAGTGCAGTTTTGGAGTGAAATCTGGTCGGGTATTGGGTTTCATCGTCCGCCAGAAGGGTATTGAGGTAGATCCTGAGAAGGTAAAGGCCATCATCGAAATGCCAATCCCTCGAACAGAGAAAGAGGTCAGAGGATTCTTAAGGAGGCTAAATTACATTTCCCGGTTCATCTCACAATTGACGTCCACCTGTGAACCAATATTCAAACTCTTGAGGAAGAATCAGGCAGTAAGGTGGAATGACGATTGTCAATCAGCATTTGAAAAGATAAAGCAGTACTTGACCGAGCATCTAGTGTTGATGCCTCCAGTTCCAGGGCGGCCCTTGATTCTATATCTCAATGTGCTTGATGAATCTATGAGATGTGTCTTGGGGCAGCGTGGTGATTGTGGAAGAAAGGAGCAAACCATCTATTATTTGAGCAAGAAATTCACAGCTTGCAAAATCAAATACTCATTGTTAGAACGTACATGTTGCACCCAAGTCTGGGCCTCTCGCCATTTGAGACAATACATGTTGAGTCACGCTACTTGGTTAGTGTCAAGAATGGATCCCGTCAAA
>NW_017718818.1:0-1010 GCF_001865875.1 Lupinus angustifolius
TGTGAAGGGAAGTGTTATTGCTGACTACTTGGCCGATCAACCCATAGACAAATTGGGGCATATGAAGTACGAGTTTCCAGATGAGAACATCATGGCTTTATCCGATGAATCGAGAGAAGAAGAAAAATGGACCCTAGTCTTTGATGGGGCCTCCAACGCATTCGGGCATGGAGTAGGTACTGTGTTGATATCTCCAGATGGGAAGTTCCTTCCCTTTACTGCTAGACTATGTTTTGACTGTACCAATAACATAGCGGAATACGAGGCGTGTGCTTTGAGACTGAAGGCTGCTATTGATACAAAAGCAAAGATCCTAGAAGTATTTGGAGATTCTGCCCTAGTAATCCACCATATAAAAGGAGAATGGGAAACTCGTGATAGCAAATTGATGCCCTACAGAAACTACATTCAGAAGCTGAGTAAACAGTTTGATCAAGTGAGTTTTTATTATATCCCCAGAGAAGACAATAGGCTGGCAGACGCACTGGCAACCTTATCCTCGATGTTTCACGTGGGAGGGGACAGTTTACTCCTGTTCCAAATAAAAGGCAGCACTAAACCAACTTACTGTCATGCAATTGAAGAAGAGCCTGACGTAAGCCATGGTTCCACGACATAAGAGAATACCTAAGAAGACAGGTCTATCCTCCGAGTGCGTCATAGACCGAAAAAAGAACACTCAAAAGACTATCCATAAACTTCTTTTTGATTGGGGATGTTGTTTACAAAAGAAATCACGATATGGTACTCCTCCGATGCCTGGAAGCCAAGGAAGCTCAGAGCATGGTGGAAGACGTACATGAGGGAACTTTCGGTACCCACGTGAACGGGCATGCTATGGCCAAGAAGATCATGAGACCAGGGTACTTCTGGTTGACAATGGAAACTGATTGCTGCAACTATGTGAAGAAGTGCCACAAATGCTAGATATATGCGGACAACATCAATGCACCCCCAAACCCCTTGAATGTCTTAAACGTCATCTTGGCCATTTTCCATGTGGGGAATGG
>NW_017718819.1:0-280 GCF_001865875.1 Lupinus angustifolius
ACGTCATTGGACCCATAGAGCCGAAGGCCTCTAATGGACATCGGTTCATCCTGGTTGCTATAGATTACTTCACTAAATGGGTGGAAGCAAACTCCTACGCTAGCGTGACCCGGAAGGTAGTCCTCAAGTTCATAAAAAGAGAGTTAATATGTCGATATGGGTTACCCGATCAGCTCATTACCGACAATGCAACCAACCTGAACAACAAGATGATGACTAAGATCTGTGAAAATTTCAAAATAAAACATCACACATCTTCGCCTTACCGACCCAAGATGAA
>NW_017718820.1:0-809 GCF_001865875.1 Lupinus angustifolius
GTGACTTACAAAGATTGGCATGAAATGCTGCCATTCGCGTGACACAGTTATCATACTTCAGTCCGCACTTCCACGAGGGTTACTCCCTACTCCCTGGTTTATGGTATGGAAGTCGTTCTTCCACTTGAGGTAGAGATCCCATCTCTAAGGGTTTTGGCAGAAGCAGGCCTGAATGAGTCAGAATGGTTCAAGCTCGACAAGATCAATTGAATCTGATAGATGGTCGGAGGCTAACTGCAATTTGCCATGGACAATTGTATCAGAAGAGAATGATGAAGACTTACTCAAAGAAGGTTCGGCCTCGTCAGTTCAGGGAAGGAGATTTGGTGCTAAAGAAGATCTTGCCGATCTAGAAAGACAATCGAGGTAAATGGACTCCAAACTACGAAGGCCCATATGTAGTCAAGAAAGCTTTATCTGGTGGCGTCCTAATCCTAACTAACATGGATGGAGAAGATCTACATCTCACCATAAATTCGGATGCAGTGAAGAACTATTATTCATGAAGGGTCCTCCTAAAAACAAGAAAACTCGGAAGCCGAAGAACTGCCAAAAGCTGGGGCGAAATATTTTGAGACATCTACTAAGTAGCACCAATCTTCTTTGAAGGAATCAATATTAGAATCAAATACTGGGGCATATTTTTTTTTCGCAAAAAAATCTCTCTTCTCAAAATGGGGCAGTTATTGAAATTAGTTGTAAGATCTGGGTCAAGGCTCATTGCTACGGCAGGCTTGTATGACTTTCATTTTCTTTAAAAAGCTAATGGAAAGTAAATAGATTTGGTTTTTATATATTACGATGTCTTT
>NW_017718821.1:0-893 GCF_001865875.1 Lupinus angustifolius
CAATTTTCAGCATATCTAGCATAATGGGGTGTTGCGGAAGCATAACATTGTCTTTCAATAAATCGTAAACAAACATACCAATATGGCATCACACTAGAGTAACTGCGTCCATACACAAGCATTGGCATTAATCTCATAAGTCCAAGACTACGCAAACCATGCATTCAAACAAACCATGCATTCAACAAAGTGTTTCTTAGACAAAGTGCTCTAAGGCCATCTAAGGTTTCCTCTAGCGACCGCATGAACCTGACTCCTTATGGCAATACAGGTTCCTCAACAAATCCCTAAATTTTCTACGGCAGCATGGGTGCCTCAACAAATCCCTAACTTCTTAGGGCAATACGGGTGCCTCGACAAATCCCTAAATTTTCTATGGCAGCATGGGTGCCTCAAAAAATCCCTGACTTCTTAGGGCAATACGGGTGGCTCAACAAATCCCTAAATTTTCTATGGCAGCATGGGTGCCTCAACAAATCCCTAACTCCTTATGGCAATACGGATGCCTCAACAAATCCCTAAATTTTCTATGGTAATACGGATGCCTCAACAAATCCCTGACACAAATTCAGCACCCTTTCAAAAGGACTTTTTCTGAGCCTTGACAAAATAGTGTTTATTTCTTTACTGGTTACATACCATGATGGCTCTCAAAGCCCAGTTTATTTGATATCATGTAAGCAACAAGTAAAGAGGGGCAGCTGTGAACACCCATTTTTGTCCGGCCCGGGAAAAAGCTCAATTCATTTCCAAATAATAAGTTTTTAATTTCAAGAAAATAGAAACAAAATCTAAGCACTAAAATTTTTTTGTTAAAATAATGTTTGGGCCACCATAGGCCCACATGTCATCTTCCAAAACAAAAAGAATATAAAAAAGGTAGGAGAAAAAAT
>NW_017718822.1:0-1461 GCF_001865875.1 Lupinus angustifolius
TAGCTTTCAATAATTAGAAGATGGTGAAAGATATTTTAAAACTAATTTTCGGAATATTTTTAGCATGCTTAAAATCACAATTGGATGCCATAATAACTAATAATAAAAAAAAGGTTTTTATTTTCGAATTTAAAAAACCAAAAAAAATAAAAAAAGATTTTCAAAAGATTTTAAATTCAAACTAATAAAGAATCATTTTCAAATTTCAGATTTGAAATCAATTTCTAAATCTCATGGTTAATGGGAAATCAAATCAATTTGATTTGGGTTTTAAAAAATGGATATTTGATTTATTAAAAAATTAAAGAGGATAGGCAAATTCTTAGGGATTTTGGTGTAAATTGTTTTTTTCTATAAATAGTGGTTTAGGGATAGGGGAAATGGACAAGAAAGTATTACTGAAACACTGCCCAAAACATCCAAAAAAGCTCCCAAAACCTTCCCAAACGTGTCCTGCGAAAAAAGAGAAAAAAATATAAAAAATTGCTGCGAGAATCAATCCTGTGTGGGTGGGTTCATCATTTATCCGTGCATCCTCGATCCATAGCCACCAGATCTGCGTATTTCCTCTATCAGTAGGTTGACCTCGAAAAGCAGCCAATCACAGGACGAAACGCGTCCCAGTTTCATTGCGTAGTGCCGCACCGGATCCCTGTCCGAGGAGAACACGGTTCCCCTGCACCCGTGCTCACTGCTCAAACCGTGAGCCCGCCCTTCCGTTCAATATCCTAGCGCCACGTGTCTGGACGTATCCAAACGTCTGGATCCAGCACGGGTAGGCGCACGGTGCAACCAGTGCACCCTCTCTCTCCCCCAACCAGGCGCTGACACGTGTCCAGGCGCTGGGAAATAAAAGAAATCCCTCCAATCTCTTCCTGCCACGCGTGTTTCTTTGTTTTGCTGGATTTTATTCATTGCTTATCAGGTTTGCATTTTTAGCTGTTCTTTATTGGCACTGATATCATCATGTTATATTATATACGATAAATTATTATATCATGAAAATTTTAATTATCATAATAATACAAAATTTAATTATATGTAGGCAATTAAAACTTCATGAACATAATGTTTGAATATAAAAATTAACTAGGACTATCATTGTAATGAATTTTCACTGTTGTTTTTTTCTTTCACCATTTTTTACAATGAACCTTTAATTGCTGCTATTCAAAGGCTAAGAATAATAAATAAATATATAATAAGGCCACCCAATTCTATTACATGGTAAAAATTGCATTCTTTGGTGTACCACTTAATTAATTTCATTATGATATTTATAGTATAGGTATTAATAATAGAATATGTTATGTTGATGTCATGTCGCTTAATATTTGTTTTTTTTATTCTATTCATTTTAATGAGTATCCAAATTTTAATATATGCAATGTTAGAGGAAGCCAAAAACAAAATACAATGCGTAAGTTTTTAAAAGTTTGGAATAAATCACATTTTTATTAG
>NW_017718823.1:0-8643 GCF_001865875.1 Lupinus angustifolius
GTCATTATAAATTCTAAGACGACAATCACTCTAATTTTAAGATATGATGCGGTGTCGGATATATGGGCTACACTTCATCAACTTAATAATCACCATAACTAATTCACCAACGACTCAAAAATCTTTTGTCCATAAACATGTTAAGATCTTAACTAACCCTTAGTACAAAGTGCGGTATCGGACGTATGGGTTGTACTTCACTTGTATTCATAGGATCGTTAGTCGAGATTTAACTTATATTTTTATATTAAAATTAAACCAACCAACAATCCTTTTTCTACATAAAGAACTACGTAAGCTTTGATTCCCTTAATAGGGATACGTATGACCAAAGTCAATCTTGTCAGGCACAACTAAAAAATAATTTTTTTTATTCAAGTAATTAACCATTAACTAATTAATTTAATTGATAAAGTGGTGTAATAATAACAAATAAAAAATATATCAATCAATGTAGTTTAGTATAGGGTACCGCTTAAGGCGGGCGGATGGGGTGCTAATACCTTCTCTACCCTGTAACCGACTTCCGAACCTGGATATGAAAAATCCAGAAGCCCAAGGTAATTGGGCTAAAAAAGATTTTTCTACATTTTTTACAAGAAAAAATATAGTGGCGACTCTAATGAGGTCGTGCAGCCGAAAATCGGGGTGCGACACTCTTTATTTGATTACATTCATATAGAGATTATTTCATAAGCTAATATGCATTGTTAGTCACTTTCAATAACATGTTTAAATGCATATTAGATTAGACTAATCACTGCATTCTTGTTGTATCAAGAAACAAAAAGATTTTCAAGAAAATTAGCAGGTTAATTGATTAAGCATTTTATTAATTGATTAACTCCAGCTTTATGTTAATCGTCATAAAAAACATGCAGGAGCTATTAGATTGTCGTAAACATGAAGATATTATTAGAGTGAAGTGAGTATATAAAACAAAGCAAAATCCTAATGGCACTTAAGCATAAGGCTAGGCTAGTAGCTAAGGCAACATACATGAATTGACTATAATGAGACATTTGCACTAGTTGTCCATCTAGATACTATAAGATCTTGAATAACTCCTCCAACACAAAGAGAACAAGGCATTTACAAACTACATTTTATGTCTACATTCCTCAATGGAGTTATTTAAGAAGAGATCTATGTGAAGCACCCATAAGGGTTCGAGAGTAAAGGAAATGAAATCAAAGAGCTAAAGATGAAGAAGACTCTATATGGATTTAAGTGAGCTCCTCGAGCACAAGACAATAGATATGATCAATACTTCATCAATAAAGGATTCATGAGGAGTAAGATTTAGCCCACACTATGCATTAAGACCAAAGGCCAGTTCAATACTTTTATAGTTTTCTTGTACATAGATGATCTTATACACACTAGAAAGAATATGACGATTATAGTAGATTTAAAAGAAGACATTCGAGATGAACGACCTTGGCTTGATGCAGCACTTCCTCGACATTAAAGTAAGCCAAAGAAAGGAAGGAATCTTTATCTCATAGAAGAAATACACAGGAAAACTACTTAGGATGTTCAAGATGCATGAATACAAACCAATTGCTACTCAAATCATGGCCAATGAGAATCTACAAAAGGATGACGAATCTCCAAAGGCAGATGTTTCTCTCTATAAGAGTTTGATCAAGAGCCTTTTATACATCACCACAATGCGACCATACATCATGTATACTACAAGTCTTCTATCAAGATTTTTGCAAAGCAAAAGTCTAATTGATTTTGGAGTTGGCAAAAAAATTCTTACACACTTGCAAGGACTAAAGGGATTCAACATATGGTATATGACCAATACGAACTCAATATTGCTCATCTACACTCACAATGTTTGGGTAGGTTCATTGGATGTCATGAAGAGCATATTATGCTATGCCTTCTCAATTAGTATATGAGTATTTTCTTGGGGATCTATGAACCAAGTTGATTATTGTACAATTAACAACAAAAGCTAAATATGTGCCAATTGCATAGGCGATTAACGAACCTATATGGTTGAGATGAATACTTGGTAATATGAGAGATCACGAGACTAAGCTTACTATAATCTACAGTGATAACAAATTGGTGAAAGCAATTGAAAAGAATCCAGTCTATCACAAAAAAAACATTTTGCAATAAAATAGCACCTTGTGAGAGAAGCAATGCTAGAACTTGTGTTATAGTGTAACTCCAAAAGTCAATTATTGACAATTATAATCTTATATAATTCAATTTCTTTATTGTTTAAGTCTCCACTTCTATTTTTCCCAGTATAATATTTCTTTTCTTAAATAAAAGCACACTCTCTAAGTAAATAAATAATAAACATTATTTGATTTTAAATTACATTTTAATACAAAAAGTGTGGTATCGTGATGATCAAATACAATGAATAGACAACTATTTTTTTTATAAATGATAGGATTAAACATAAAAAACTTGGTCAATTATAATGAATAGGCAATGCTTTTTTATAAATAATAAGGTTACACGTAAAAATAGTGGTCAAACGCAAGGAACAAACAAGTATTTCAAAATTGTACTCTTAAAGCATAATAGGCAATACTTTCAAAACCATGATCTTAAAGTAGAATAAGCCACAGTTTTTAGAATAATTATGACAACAATATCAAAAACTATAGCTCAATACAATGAATAGAATATGGTTTTAAAACCATAATCTTAAAGTATAATAGCTCACGATTTTTTAGAACAATTTCGACAACAATATCAAAAACCATAATCTAATAGGGAACAATTGTAAATTCTTAGTCATTATACTTTAAGGCCACTTTTTTGAAACCGTGAAGATAAAGATATTCTAGCATACAAAATAAATTTAGTAGTGCCACATAATCACTTCTATGTAAATTCATTAGAAACATACATAAATTTCATGAAACACACTTAGTGACTTAGTGTGATAACAACGTAGTGGACAATCTATTCGCATACTGGGAAATGTTTCGTCCACTCCTCATGATAAAGAACAATATAGTTTTTGTTATTTTTGGAATAAACAAAAGAAGCATAAATAAAATGCATGTTCAATTTTCATGTATAGATTTGTATGCCAATGATGTTGCTCCATCAAGTGTTAATCTTCCGACAGTTTTTTCTAATCTCTCCCCTTGGACCTGTCAAAGGAGAAATATTTCCCATCTTGATCATGGACTTGGCAAATTGTTGAAAGAAAAGGTCATTATTTTCAGCATATTGCTTCACTAGTTCTGCAGATTCTTGATTCTTTGACAACAGAACTTCATCAGAGCTTAACAAACCCTTGTAAGCCAACAAGTTCTTGAAGTAGTTGTTGTCAAATTTTGTTGGGGTGACATAATCTAGGACAAATAGATTCTGGTCACCACCGGATCTTGGACAAAGATTGCGCAACTCAGCGGCATAGTATTGGTCTAGAGTGAACTCTACTTTGGCATTTCCTGTTTGGCTGTAGAGCATTTGCCTGAAGCTGGTGCACCTAGAATTTCCTATTGTGTGGCTCCCTATAGCAAATAGAAAAAATGTCCTTACACTCAGATGCAGCAATGGAATAGCCATAATTCTTTTGTGTCAATTAGATCCCATAAACAAAATCAAATATAGTACTCAAATATCATAAAAGTAATCTCTATTAGAAATTATAATAAATGTTAAAATTAATTTTTTTTTTATTTATACGATATTTTATCAGCCTCGCTTTCCAAATTTCAAAATACTAAATTAGCATACACAAAATATTTACCAGATTAAAATAGATACTTAATCTAAAATTAAACTGAGATTCAAATATAGAAAAAATAGTTTTGAGAGAATTTTAACTCATGTTGATAGTATAAGAATAATATTTAATTGGACGCCCATGTATACACGTATACAACAAACTTTTCCAAAAGTTAAAACTGTATACATGACTTTTATTTTTGTATCAACCCTCAACTGCTGAAATTCAAGGTTTATTTAGAAGAATGTGATAACAAGGATTGTGCTCTAGACATATTTAAAAAAAGGTTAAACTACTGGTAAAGGGTTATGAATAATTTATTATGTATAAATATAATGTAATAATGTTAAATTCCTCGGAGAAGGTTAATGCATAAATCAATGATGTTTCTTGACACAAGAGACTAGAAATAAATAAGTTGAAGCAGTTTACCAGATAGAGCAACTAGATCAACAATGTCAAGCCCCTGAAGGTTGAATTTAGTTAGGATGGTTTGGAATGTATTGTTTGGTGCAGCAATATTGTTGTTAGAGCCTTTTATGCTTGCACCTCGAGAGTCCCTTCTGCCTAGAGGTACTTCCCAGCTTGGTCCACCAGTCTTTACATAAAAATTGGATACTTTAATTAGTTGATCATCATAAATCATAATTCATGTCTTGATAGTGAAATATTAAGTATAATGGAGTTCAAATCAAAAGGAAACACTTACAAGAACAGTTGAATCTCTAGCAGAAAGAGCTAAAATATCAGCACATGACACAGTATGAGGACATTCTTTCTCTAATGTGGATTTGATTTCATCGATTACTTCAAATCCTCGAGCAGAGTTACGGTTAGGATTTGACCCTTTCTCACTGGTAATGCTTCCACTGCTATCTAACAATATTGAAGCATCACAACCCTGCAACAATATATCAACTTTGGAATCATGAATTTGAAAAAATAATTTAGATTTAATATAATCGGTCATTCAAATTGCAGACCAATGCGGCTATATTGTGGTTGTGGTGACTGTTGTAACTGTATTGCGTCGCAATTGCTTGTAAAGCGGATTACAATGATGCGACCAAATTGGGCAGTAGTTCAACTGCACTGGACCATATCCGGCCACAGTGGACCGCATCAGATCACATTGGACCACGTCGAATTAAGAAATATCTTTTTAATCACAAATTAATTCACAAAGTAACCGCCACAATTCGTATCGCAACATCCAAAATGACCACAATTATAATAACCACTACCGTGACAGAACACAGTTATAAATATACTAATGATATGGAATTTTTGTTCACTTAATGATGACCTTGACAAAACAATCATGGAAATGAAGTCTAAGAAGTGAAGCAGCAATTCGAGGCTCATTTGCAACAGCATTGGCAAGGATGGACTTGACAATTTCTTGAGCTCTCGGGCATGAATAGTCATAAAATTGAGGGTAGAGGTAACCCCCGAATTTCGTGCTACAGAGGCAGGAAGGAACAAAGGTTAGTAATGAAAGAAGCAGGAGAAAGCTCGTAGAATTGACCATTATTGTTTTTGTCAATATATCACTTCAAAGAACAAGTAATATAGAGGAGTAGTCAAGTGGGAAAGTTCCCAATATTGATTGCATAAGAATTGTGGTGGGGATTTGTATTTATGGAGAAGAACTTCAGCAGAATATTATGTCAAACAGAGCAGAGAAAAAGGAATAAAAGGAAGTTGGAGTTGGTAGCTAACTCACGTACGTTCAAATTATATAAAAGAGAAATGGAGTTCGTAGCCTAATCTTATTAAAATATTTAATTTCAACGGTTTAGGCATTACCAATATTTGTTAATTAATAATTATAAGTTTAATTTGATGGCAAGAATTTATACTTTTATTGGATTGACGTAGTATATGTTAGGGTGGAACCATTTAAAGTTATTAAGATTTAAACAACCTTTATGAGTATTTAGTTTATAGTAGTATACAATTGGATTATTTAATGACACGGTGAAAAGAGACTTTTACTGTTATAATAGGGTATTACATAAGAAATTTTCCTTACGCTCTGCATGCTTAATCACCTAAACCTGTAGTTTTAAGTACATAGTTTGAAGCTCAAAGTCTAGGCTAGGCATTGGCAAAATTCCTTCTGCATCATTATGGTATTCTAGTAGTTAAAGTCAAATACACAATACACTAGCTTACACCATTGATGTCTTATTTCAGGCCCCTATTAATTATTTTCTTTCTAATCTCCTTACTCTATTATAACTTGTTTTAACTAAATTAACTAGCGTGATTATTTCTCATGATTTATTTTAAAACTTTGTAATATTACAATCACACCCCCCTTAATTCTCATTGAAAATTTAACAGGATAAATAAGAGAATATTTTTTTAAATAAATGCAATACATAAAATATCAAATAAACTTTTACATGATATTTTTATTATAAGAATAGTGAAATTACCTTGTTTCTTTCAACAATTAACGTTACTATCACTAATATGGTGATATACATATCGTACGTGCCCACTCATCTTCTTTATTTTGTTTTGGGGAATTAGAATATTTTTTATATTAAATATATATTTTAAGTTGAATTTTTTATTGGGGTACTTTATATTATAATATTTTTTCTTTTATTATAATGTGTAACTTAAGGGGAGAGAATTGACTAATATCTTGGTAGTGGTTACATATTATTATATCATTTTTTGTAGAAATTTAAAAGTGTAAAGGACAAAATAGAAAGATAAAATTATACCATTATAATAATTACACCCTATTTTGTCTTTATATATTTTATAGATATACATATTCTTGCATCTATAATTATATGATAGTGTAGATCACCGATTCCTTATAAAAATGAGGGTTATGTTAACAAATACCTTAACGATATTGTTCAAGGAACATAAAGGGAAACTATTAGGTAATCCAAATGTATATATGCAATAAGAGGCAACTTAATTAGTTGATATATAGACAATTCTATTTGTCTAATAAAGAAGAAGAAAAAAAGAGAAGAGAATGTGGTAAAGTTTCATGATAGTTATAAAAATTTACTTGTGCATATAAGATAGTTATATTTTCGTGAGTAATAATTTAGTTCATAACAAATTTTAAGTGATATTTTCATTCCCAATAAATTTAACGTCAAGTTACGTAGAACTTCTTTGATCTTGGCTCTATTAAGTATAACAGATTTGTTCGTGTAACACGTTAAGTGTTAATGTGACATATGGTGGATGGTCTTACGTATATAAGTTGTCATGTCATCAAACATAAGTATTTTATTTATTTTTCTCCTTCACAAAACAACGTCATTATATTAAAATAATATTTTTAAATAAAAATTATTTTTTTTATTTCTTCTCTTTATCTTCTCCTCTCTATCTTTTTCGCTCCATCTTCAATTTGAGCATAATCCAAGTATCCATTGTTTACAATATCAAAGAAATTAAACAAACTCTGAATTCAAATATCGCTTTTGTTGGAACAGAGAAATACAAACACAAAATAGAAAGAAGAAGAGGAAATGATTAAGAGAAAAGCAAGAAAGTAATCAATGAATTTTCTATCTTCTCTTATTGCAATGACTTACTATTTATAGTAAGAGGTAGTTTAACCATAAAAACAGAATTTCAAATGCTTACTGTTTTTAGCAAGTTACAATAAACTTCTTTCTACCTATTAATCCATCTCTTAAAACTTGGATTATACACAACTTTCAACACTCTTCCTTAAGACAAGTTCTTTAAGAGATAATACACATATTCTTCTTTCTAACTCTTCAAACCTATCACCTTTCAAAGCTTTTGTGAGTATGTCTGCCAATTGCACTTGTGTCTTGCAATACACCACTTGAATCTTCCCTTTGTTGACTAAATCTCTAAGGTAATGAAATCTTACTTCAATGTGTTTGCTCCTACCATGACTCACTGGATTCCTTGACAAGCTTATTGCTGAAACATTGTCAATTCTGAGTTGTAATGGAGTTTTCAGCTTCACCTTCATTTCCATTAGCAACTCCTCGAGCCACACTGATTGACAAGCAGCAAAACAACCTGAGATGTACTCTACCTCACAACTAGAGAGAGCAACAACTTGTTGTTTTGAGGAACACCATGAGATGGGGGCATTGTTGAGTAAGAACAGATAACCCGAAGTGCTCTTCCTCTCTACCAAGTCTCCACCATAATTAGAATCTGCATACCCAATCAATTCCAGTTCTGATCTTTGTCTACCATAGGGAAATAGAATTCCTTGATCACTTGTTCCTTGGATATATCTCATCACTCTTTTAGCTGCTAGTAGATGAGTTTTCTTTGGCTTACACATGAATCTGCTCACCAAGACAACCCCAAAGGACAAGTTTGGTCTGCTATTGCACAAGAATCTCAAAGAACCTACTATCTGCTTGAACATAGTTTCATTCACCGGATCACCTTCTTCATCTTCAAACAATTTTAGGCTTGTTTCTATTGGATTGCTAACTGAGTTGCAGGAGTTCATGTTGAATTTCTTTAGAATTTCAGTTGCATATATCTTTTGACGCATCATTATTCCTTCTTCAGTGTATGCAAACTCCATCCATAGGAAGTAGTTTAGTTTTCCTAGATTAGTCATGTCGAATTCAGCATTCATTACCCTTTTAAACTCTTCAATTCTTTCAGTGTTTGATCCTGTCACTAGCAGATCATCTACATATAATAAGCAAATGATAAGAGTTTGGCATTCTGCATCTTGCTTCACATAGACTCTATGCTCAACTTGACATTTTTTGAAGTTGAGTTTGAATAGAAATGAGTCTATCCTCTTATTCCAGGCCCTTGGTGCTTGTTTAAGTCCATACAGGGCCTTTTTTAGCTTGTAGACATATTGCTTTTTGCCTTCTATTATGAAGCCTGGTGGTTGTTGGACATATACTTCTTCCATTACTGGA
>NW_017718824.1:0-17777 GCF_001865875.1 Lupinus angustifolius
TGGACCATGTAGGAATGCTGATTTTACATCTAGTTGAATTAGATCCCAGTTTCTTGCACTTGCAATTGCTACTACTGTTCTTATTGTCTCAATTCTGGCCAGAGGTGCAAATACTTCTTTGTAATCTATTCCTTCCCTTTGTAGAAACCCTTTAGCAACCAATCTAGCTTTGTACCTCGAGATTGATCCATCAGGGTTAAGTTTTTGTTTAAAGATCCACTTCACTCCTATCTGGTGTTTGTCCATAGGCAGCTTGACTAGGTCCCAAGTTTCATTTCTTTCTATTGACCTGATCTGTTCAACCATTGCTTCTTTCCATTCCTTTTGTGCTAGTGCTTCTCATAGTCTTTGAATCTGTTTGGCATTGACCTTGATCTCTGAGACCTCTGAGTTGTAGGAGTTTCATGAGTTGCTTCTAGTTGATTCTTCTTGGATAGGTTCACAGTTTGGAGTTTCATGAATTTCCTGTACCATTCTGGTTAGGCCTGATTGTTTTTGTTTTCAGTCCCACTTCTCATGTTCAAGGACTACCACATCTCTGCTTATCACTACCCTTTCTTTGTTTGGATCATAAAGTCTGTATGCTCCAGTTGAGTGATAGCCTAGGAAGACCATGGCTTCACTTTTGTCTTGAAGTTTTGTTCTCCTTTGATCTGGTATGTGGCTATAGGCTAGTGATCCAAACACCTTGAGATGATTCACAGCTGGTTTTCTTCCTGTCCTGACCTCAATTAGTACCTTTCCTTCAAGCTTCTTGGTTGGACATCTGCTTAGGAGATATACAGATGTTGACACTGCTTTAGCCCATAATTTTTGAGGTAGTTCCTTTCCTTTGATTAAGCTTCTTGCCATGTTCATAATGGTTATATTTCTCCTTTCTGCCAAACCATTGTGCTGAGGAGTATATGGTGTAGTGATTCCGTGCCTTATACCATTTTTCCTACAATATGATTCAAATTCATTTGAGGTGAATTCTCCTCCTCCATCTGTTCTTAGAAGTTTCAGATTTCTACCACTTTCTTTTTCTGCAAGAGCTTTGAAATTCTGAAAGGACTCAAAGGCATCACTCTTGGCCTTTAGTACATCCAACCAAGTCATCCTGCTAAACTCATCTACAAATATTATGAAGTATTTGTTTCCAGCTAAAGAGGGAAATTCAAAAGGACCACATACATATGAGTAAACCATTTCAAGGATTGCTCTAGACCTCATCTTTGTTTCTGATTTGAATGTTTGCCTTGTTTGTTTTCCAATCAAGCAGACTTCACAAGTTTTCTCAGGTATGGATATGATTGGCATACTAGAGACTAATTTCTTTGCTCCTAGTTGATGTAGGCTCTTGAAATTCAAGTGGCCAAATCTTGAGTGCCAAAGCCAATTCTCATTGCTGATTTCCATAGATGTCAAGCAGTGAATCTCAGCAGCCTTTATGTTCACTTGAAATGTTCTATTCTTGTTCACCTTGCTTCTGAATATTAGTTTACTTTCAGAATCAAAGAGCTCAAGTTGCCCATTCTTCATCAAGACTGTGAACCCTTTTTCTATGAGTTGTTCTATGCTTAGAAGGTTGCATTTCATCTTTGGACATACAACACATTTGTGATTACTGCCTTGGTTCCATTCTCCCTGATGATTACCACATTCCCTGCTCCCTCTACCTCTAATGAGCTGTCATCTGCAAATTTTACTCTGCTCTTCTTTGCTGAGTCAAAATCCATCAACCATTCTTTGTGTTTTGTCATGTGATTTGAACACCCTGAGTCCAAATACTAGGATTCTATGTATGACTCTGCAGCTGAGGTTGTCACCGTCAAATTCAGTGGTTCTAAGTCTGATTCGTGTGTTGCATTGGCTTCTTCATTATTCTTGGACTTATCTTTGGCACACTCATAAGAGTAGTGACCCATCTTGTGGCAATTGTAGCATTCTACTTTGCTTTTATCAAATCTCTTCTGATTCACCTTTGTTCTGCCTCCTTTATCTGAGGATTCAGGCCAACCATTTGCTGATCTGGCTTGATTCAGTTGTCCTCTTTTATGATAGCTTTGTTTTCTCCTCCAACTCTTATGTTTCCTTCTGTCCTCATCCCTGAAGTGACTTGCCTTCAAGGCTTGTTCAGATTTCTTGGCTGGATTTCTATCCAAATAGCCTTAGTTCATGTGCTTCTAAGGAACTTTGTAGTTCCTCTATCTTCATTGTAGCCATGTCCTTAGCTTCTTCAATGGCTACCACTATGAAGTCAAATATTTGAGGCAAAGATCTCATGATTTTCTCAATTATCATGAGATCTGAGATGGATTCTCCAGAACCTTTCATTTGGTTAGTTATGGCCAGAATCTTGGTGAAGTATTCACCAATTCTATCACTTTCTTCCATGTGTAATAGCTCATATTGTCTCCTAAGATATTGTAGTTTTACCTTCTTTATTTTGTCTCCTCCTATGTGACTTCTGATCAGTATGTCCCATGCTTCCTTGGAAGTGATTGCATTCTGAATTTTCTCAAAGTGAGCATCATTCACGCACTGATGAATTAGAAACAGGGCTTTGTTGTCCCTTTTCTTGGCTTCCTTGTGTAATGCCATATGTGTTTCTGTGGCATCTGTGTTTAAAGGGGGAAGACCTTCTTCAATCACCTCACTTACTTCTTGGAAACAGAATAGCACCTTCATCTGAGTCTTCCACCGATCCCAATTCTTCTCAGTCAGAATAGGGAGTCCCATTGAGGGAAGATTGGTGCCATTTCCTCCTACCATCTTAGGATCTTCAATTGGTCTGTGTCAACTCTACTCAAATCACCCGCTTTAATCTTTTGTTGCTCGTTCCTTTCCCAACTGGTTCACACGCAGTGAATCCTAGCTCCTTGTTCTTCACAGAATCCTTCTTCCTACCCGCAGGTTATTGGATCTTTCAAGCTCTTGATACCAGAATTTGTTGGAACAGAGAAATGCAAACAGAAAATAGAAAGAAGAAGAGGAAATGATTAAGAGAAAAGCAAGAAAGTAATCAATGAATTTTCTATCTTCTCTTATTGCAATGACTTACTATTTATAGTAAGAGGTAGTTTAACCATAAAAACAGATTTTCAAATGCTTACTGTTTTTAGCAAGTTACAACAAACTTCTTTCTACCTGTTAATCCATCTCTTCAAACTTGGATTATACACAACTTTCAACAACTTTCTTCTTTAGTCTCACGCAACGCAAGTAAGACATTGTCTATTGAAATCAGACCCGTTTTCTTGCTGTGGCCGGCGGACACAGATCACCTGTCCCATTTTCCTGTTCCGGTCCAATAAAAAATTAACACTTCATTAAAAAAAAATTAAAAAACTTAAAAGTAACATATGTGCATTACTTGGAAAAATGCTATTGGGTTGGGACAAGGGGACACACTAATTTTAGGACAGGTGATCCCCATTCGTGGCCGGTAGCCAGAGCCGCAGTGGATTTGGAAACCCGACGTGGTGCATGTCTATAGCACTAGACACGTTGGTTTCTTGGAAACTTGGGTTCTTAAATTACAACAAAATTTGCTTTTGATTTTGTAACAATTAATTATTTGAAGAAAAATTTCTAACTTTGGGTTCAGATCTAGAAATCATAACAGACCAAGTGAAAGATAATAAATAGCATTTGAATTGAAAAAAGTGTTGTTTGAAAAAAGGAACATGAATAACAAGAGTGTTGTTTGCTTGTGATTGTTGTAGCTCTAGTTTAAGCTTTTCATTTTCGTTTTTGAGCGCTTCAATGAAAGAACAGTTCAGGTAAGAAGAAGATAGAATTTTCTTCAGCACTGCACTATCATCTTTGTCTGGCTCAGGTTTCAAAATAACTATTTGCACCTTTTGTCCACATCATCCAATGTATATTGGCGTTGATCCATTTCAATAACTTAAGTCTCTCTTGAATATTCCAGAGAAGCAATAGATTGTTAGCCATATTCAAATCAAACTTACAAGTTAAGTGACAACTAACAATATAAAAGTCCACCGGAAAAAAAAACTAACAATATAAAGCAGTGCATAAATGACAAAGAGAAGATGAGTTAGTATGAGAAGGAAAGAGGTGGAGATGTTGATAAGGGGATGAATTTGGATGAGATTATGGAAAATATGTGAGGAAGAATATGAGGTGGAGAAGATGAAGAGAGGAAATAAAAAAAATTATTAAAAAAACTATTTTTTATTTTTTAATTTAAAAATATTATTTTAATAAAATGACGTCGTTTTGTGAGAGGGAAAATTTAAAAAAAAAAAACTTTCGCTTGACGACATGACAACTTGTACACGTAGGACTATCCAACAAATGTCACATTAACTCTTAACGTGTCACGCAGGCAAATCTGTTACAGTTAACAAAGCCGAGATGACGAAAGGATTAATGTAACTCAACGTTGAATTTGTTGGGAACAATAAGGTTACTTAAAATTTATCAGGAACTAAATTGATACTCATAAAAAAGATAAGAGACCCAAATGAATAATTATATTTAATTAATTAAGAGATAATTAATATTTTTTTTTCTTGCCACATATTTTCTTGTACACATGTACTTGCCTTGTATATTTTTATTAGCTTGACCTTATTTCAGAAGATAATTTGACTTACTCTGTGTTGGACCACATCCAAACCGGGGAGCCTCTAACTAATGGGAAGTTTCATTGTTATCGGAATATGTAAAGAATGGAAATCCACAAGTAAGATACCATGTCTTGAACCTAAACGACTACACCGGAGTTGAAATGCAATAGCACACATTTTAGATATATAACAATACTTTCAGACGTTTTCTATGTGAGTGCAATAGTATATAAGTATGACTAACAACGCTTTTGTGGATGTTGTACATACATCAACGCCACCTCCAAAGAGTGTTGTTATATAATTCATATATATAACAACACAAACTACATGGAGCGTTGTTATATTATTCATAAATTATTTCACTCATACCCTAATATTCACGTGAGACTTCACACTTGAATAAATCCAATAATTTCCCCGCTAGTGTGAGCACCACACATACCGGTCTGCTCCCACTTAAGTTCACTATGTTTGAGCCGAACCATCGGCTCTCGTACCAGTTATTGGACCAAACCACGAGGAGAGCCTCCAACCACTAGGGAGTTTCATTATTACCGAGATTTGGGAATAGTGAAGAGCCACAAATGCGACACCTCATCTTGAACCAAAACCTTAAGGTAATAGTTATATGGGTAAAAATTTTTCACTCTTCCACTCATATTTAGATTTGAGTGAATCCAAACTCAAACCCAAACTCAATACTCAATGAACCCAAACCCAAGAGTTTTGATGATTTCATACACTTAGTTGAGTCCTAACTCTGTAGTGCCTTCCTGTTTTGATGACTTGTACACTTTGTTGAGACCTAACTTCTTGGGAGATGCAAGAACTTAACCTAGAGGACAGAGGAAAAGAAAAACTGATCAGAAAATTTTATGATGAACAAATTTCTCCGATATTAAAGCCTGAAATGAACCAAGGTAGAGATGATAAAAAAGAACAAGAACTAGAATTGAAGGAGTTACCTTCACATTTAAAGTATATATTTTAAAAGGCAACTCCAAAAAACCAGTTATCATCAACAATTTGCTTTCCACCTTGGAAGAAAACAAACTGATACAAGTCTTAGAGAAGAACCAACATGTGATTGGTTGGACTTTGAAATATTTAAAAGGAATCAGTCCTTCTTATTGCATGCACAAAATCATGATGGAGGATGATTACAAGCCAGTAGCTCAACCACAAAGGAGGCTCAACCCAACAATGAAAGAAGTTGTTCAGAAGGAAGTGGTGAAAATGTTAGAAGCTGGAATGATAGCAAATGGGTAAGTCCTGTTCAAGTGGTGCCGAAGAAAGGAGGAAAGGCGGTAATCCGAAATGACAATAATGACCTCATTCCAACTAGAGATGTTACTGGTTGGAGGGTATGCATAGATTACCGCAAACTCAATGCAGCCAACAGAAAATACCACTTTCCCATGCCCTTCAGGAATTAAATGCTGGAAAGATTACCACAACGGGCCTTCTACTATTTCCAAAATGGTTATTCGGGATACAACCAAATTGCTATGGATCCACAACATTAAGAAAAGACAACATTCACTTGTCTTTTTGGTGTCTATGCATACAGAAAGATGCCATTTAGATTGTGCAATGCCGCAACAATTTTTCAAAGATGTGTGCTAGCTATTTTCGCCGACTTGGTGGAAAAATGCATCGAGGTCTTCATGGATGATTTTTTAGTATTTGGAGATTCAATATTAGAATGATATGTCGAGACCAACCTGGTACTAAATTGGAAAAAATGCCATTTCATGGTCACCGAAGGCATTATTTTGGGGCACTAGATTTCAAGGAAAGGAATAGAAGTTGATAAGGCTAAAGTAGAAGTCATAGAGAAGCTTCCACCACCAATAAATGTTAAGGGCATCAGAAGCTTTCCAAGACATGCTGGATTCTACCGGCGCTTTATCAAAGACTTCTCCAAAACAGCTCAGCCCCTTTGCAATGTTCTCCTTAAAGATTTGGCTTTTAATTTTGACGAATCCTGTTTAGAAGCATTCAAAACTTTAAAAAATTGTTTGGTAACCGCCCCTGTCATAATTGCACCAAACTGGGATCGAACTTTTGAACTGATGTGTGACGCTAGTGATTACGCATTTGGTGCAATTTTGGGACAGAGGTTGGAAAAGGTGTTCCATGCAATACATTATGCTACAACATTTTAAATGAGGCACAAGTTAACTATGCCACGATGGAAAAGGAATTGTTAGCTATTGTATTTGCATTGAAAAAATTTAGATGTTATTTGATTGGGGCCAAAATTATTGTTTTTATTGATCATGCCGCATTCAAATACCTCCTAAAGAAACCTGACTCCAAGCCATGGTTAATACGATGGGTGCTACTCTTGCAGGAATTTAACTTGGAAATCTGTGACAAAAGCAGGAAAGATATTCTCGTGGTAGATCATTTGTCACGATTAATCAATGAAGAAGTCATGAAAGGATAGAGAAATAACTGAAGCATTTCCGGATGAAAAGCTATTTCTCTTTCAAGAATGACCATGGTCTGATGATATAGTCAACTACAAAGCCTCAGAACTTATTCCTAATCATTTCAATTATTAGCAAAAGCAGAAATTTCTCAAAGAAGTAAACCATTACGTCAGGGACGAGCCATACTTATTCAAAGAGGGAACTGACAACATAATTCGAAGATATGTTGATTCAAAGGAGGCTCAGAAAATTTTGTGGCATTGCCATAATTCAGCTTATGGAGGACACTACAATGGAGAAAGAACTGCTGCGAAAGTCCCCCAATCTGGTTTTTTCTGGCCCACTATTTTTAAAGATACAAAAAGTTTTTAAAAAAAATTTGATGCATGCCAAAGATCTAGCGCAATCGGAAAAATAAATGAAATGCCCTTGCAAAATATTTTGGAAATCGAAATTTTTGACTATTGGGGCATTGATTTCATGGGTCCTTTGCCATCATCATTTTCAAATGAATATATCTTGGTGGTTGTTCATTATGTTTCTAGATGGGTAGAAGCTTTAGCAACACCAAAAGCGGATGGAAAAAAAGTTATAATTTTTTTGAAAAAGAATATCTTTACCCTCTTTGGAACACCAAGAGTACTCATAAATGATGGGGGATCTCATTTTTCAAACATCCAATTACGCAAGGTTTTGGAATTTTATAATGTTAGACATAAGGTAGCATCACCTTATCACCCACAAACTAATGGGCAAGCTATAGTATCCAACAGAGAATCGAAAAGAATTTTAGAAAAGACAGTCTCTTACTCAAGGAAACATTGGTCACACAAATTAGATGATACTTTGTGGGTAAATAGAACTGCATTTAAATCATCAATAGGCCAAACTTCATACCAACTAGTTTGTGGCAAAGCTTGTCATTTACTAGTTGAATTGGAGCATAGAGCCTATTGGGCACTTAAGTTTTTAAATTTTGATTTGAATGATGCAGAACAAAATGAAAGAATCAATTACACCAATTAGAGGAAATGAGGTTCCAATCTTTTGAATCTTCAAGATTATATAAAGAAAATGCCATAAAGTACCATTGCTCCAAAATTCGAAGAAAAGAATTTTATAAAGGTCAAAAGGTATTTTTGTTTAATTCAAGACTGAAACTATTTCCAGGAAAATTCAAGTCTAGATGGTCAGGGTCATTTGTGATAAAAGATGTTAAATAATATGGAGTTGTCGAATTGGAAGATCCAAAGTCTCAAACAACTTGGACAGTAAATGGATAGAGGTTAAAGCCATACTTGGGTGATGAATCAGACTCTATCATTAGAATTACATCAGAATAACCTCTACAGCTAAAACATGCATCAAGCTATTGACGATAAATGAATGCTTACTGGGAGGCAACCCAGTGGTTGGTTAGTTATATTCTTCCTCGGTTTTAAATTTAGTTTGAATTATGTTTGGTGATTAAATTTGTTTGCCAATTTTCTTTGTTAAAATTAGTTATGTTTTTCATAATTTTCCATATTCATCAAACATTTCTCTCAAAAACAATTTTTTATTGGGTTGAGGACAATTCATCATTTAAAGAGGGGGAACATGGTTGATGAATATGTGAAAATTATAAATTTTTGTTAGAATGTATATTTATTTAAGAAGTAATTTGTTTGTCCATAAAAACTCAATTTTTTTTTCAAAACCGAATCAAATTGGCTAAATGAAATAAATTGATAAAGGTTGCATGATTGAAAAGTATTGTTAAGGCATATTTTTAAGCATTCATTGAGCTTAATGAGATATAAGCCTTAAATGTTTTTTTTTTGAAAAATCGCATAATGTCAAAACAAAAATTTACGTGCAAAAGGAATTCGAAATTCATGTAACATGGTTATTGCAAATAATTTTTCAAAACAAAAGTGTAAACCCAAACTAAGTAAGGGAGTGAACCAAACACATGTGAAAAAGAGTGTAATGAACATCTGTTTTGTGTAATTAAACTTGTTTTAGTCATTAGTTCTCTTAATTGCATAAGATTGATAGGAAAGGATCAAAGCATTTTTATTCTTTAGTTGAACCAAAACGACCAAAAAGTCTAACCAAAAATAGGATCATCCTTTGATAAGTCCCTTTGAGTCAAACAAAGTGAATTAAAATTTTTCAAACAAACCCATGAACAAAGAGCATAAATTTTTTAAGTGTTTGAAAAAGAATAAGTTAGGGGGAAATAAGTTGGTAGGCTCGACTTCTTGAAAAGTGAAAAAGATTTTTCAATCTTTTTACAAAAGCAACCAAAGTTGTTAAAATTAGAAAAACAAAAAGAGATTGAAAAATGGAAATAAAGAAAAGCAAAAAAGAGTTCAAAAGCTAAAATGTTGGAAAAAAGAAGTTTTTTGAAATTTTTAAAAGCTAAAATTTTTAAAAGCGGTTCATGGAAAACAATTTTGGAATTTTTTGCTCTCTTAAAATAAGTTTGAAAATTTTTGCTCTCTTAAAATAAATTTGCTTATCCAAGAAAAGCCATGACTTTTTCAAGCATAGCCTCATTACAACAAAAAACAAGTCCTTGTGATCCATGATTGAATATGCAATTTAAGAGAATAGGTAAGACGAAAACCAAGTTCAAATTACTACATGCAAATGTTTGAATATTGAGTGAAACACTTACATCCCTTGAAGTTTTATCTTTGAACTTGTGTGCACAACAAAACACTTTTTCGATTGAAAATTATTTGCTTTGATTTTGCTACACAAGTTTTGATGAACATAAGCATGAAAATTAATATTTGAAGCATTATGTGTGAAATTTCACAAATCTTGAATAATCTCATTGAAAGTTTGAGCATGCTTAAGCAAAATTTGAAATCATGTCAATCTAATCATAAACATTAGCCAATGTAGTTCGGATGTGCTTTACCATTTGTTTGAGGACAAAGAAAGTCTTAAGTGGGGGGGGGGGATTTGATAAGTGCCAAAAATACCTAATTTTCCTACTCTTTTCATGACACTTATCCTATGCAAATCATGCAAAACTAACTTAATTCAACACTTTTTAGATAAATTGTCATATTTTAATCTTATATTTTTTACCACCTCATTTCCAAATCTTTGTGTAAACTTTCTACGAAAAATGAAGAAGAAGAAAATTACTCAAAAAATGTATATAGCCAAGCAAGGAGGTATCCACATAGGCTATTTTGATGCACACATGAAGTTGCTCACTAAGAAGCTTGGCGTGGAAATTTTGCACTACCCAGCTGACCTGAAACCAACTTGGCTCGGTTACGCACAAGCATTACAGGATCAGACTCAAGCCTGACACAAGCCAACCTACTGAAGTAGGCAGCTCAACGTGCACCTTGGGACAACCCAATTGGAACCACACTCCTAGCCAAAGCAGGACAAGCTGCTCAAGCAGGCAGCTCAACATGGCCACATAAGCAGCCAAGCGGGCTGGACCCAGTAGTAGTCAAACTTGACTTAGCCACCAAGCAAACTTGACATCATGCATGACCTCACTTGACAATGCCCCTAAGCACTTTTCAGAGTAGCCCACAATATCCTGGTCAAGTAGCTCACAACTAGGTTTGGTTAGTCAACACCAAGCAGCTGACTAAGGTGCTTTGTCATGGACCAAACCCATGCTGAAGGGTATGGTGCACCCGACATGGGCAAGCAGGTGGCCAGGCGGTGCCCTGGTTGCCTATTAATAAGGCCCCCATTCAACACTTCACAACAACTTACACACTTGAAAATACACTTCATTCTTCAATCTTCTTCTTTACTTCTTCTCTCTAGAAATTGTAGCCTCGGTTCTAAAGTTGTTCTAGGTAATTTCTTGTAAATTTTACTTAGAATTCAAGAGGAGAAAGGAAATGGCAAATGTGATACAAAAACATAATTTTGTAATCTCATTAGCGTCCAAAAAGCATCTCATCCTTGGATAGATGGCTCATGCTCCTAAAGATTGATTTGGATTATGGTGTAATGTTATTTCTTCTCTTATTTTGTATTATCTTTTGAAATTAATACATTCAAGTTATTACTTTTTGGTTAAGTTTTGATTCTTTATGAAGTTCTTAATGCGATTTTAGCTTGATCACCTAAAACTTGATTTAAAGATCCAAAATGCTTCTTATTAAAATGTTGACAAAGAACAATTTCAACATATACCTGTTGAGCTTAATTGTCATATCTTTGTGAAAAAGAAACCTTGCATCTCACACATTTTATTCTATATTTGTGATATCTTTGAGAAGCGTTCTTAAATTGTAAGAAGAGTGTAAAATTTGTACATTGAGGTGCATATGTAACTTTAAGAAAATTGTTAGACTATGACATTGAAACATTCTCTTGGTGTGTTGTATCACCATAGAAGGAGAATAGGTTTGGGAAAACCCTAGCTGCAGTTAGGTAAGTATCTTCACGAGAAACAAGAGGTCTTGGTTGTAAGCGATACTTAGGTTGGGGCTAGAGTCGCGAACGTTAAAGTATCCTAGTAGGTGAGCTTAATAGTCAAACCGAAGTGGGGACTAAAAGGTTCCAAGAAAGTAGCATCTTGCGTCTTGTATTGGAATTGTGTTTGTCAGAACAATGAATTTCCATAGTGAAGAAAAATCTCCGAATATCAGAAGGGGAGGCTTGGATGTAGTTTGCAAGTGGACCCGCAAACGAACCAGGATAAAAGCTGAGTCTCATTCTTATTTTCCCTTTTTTTTACATTTATGCATTACTTGATGTAATTAACTTGACATGCATATTATTCTCTGATAATTGCATATTGTGTATTGTCTATTTACTGTTCTTAACTGTCTATAATAAGTGCATGTAATTTTGGTTGAATCTTGATAATCTTGGAAGATCAAAAGAAAACTGTTTTAACTATAACTGAACAACATAATTGATGAAGTTGATTTGTTAATCGATTAAAAACATATCGAGTTAATCGATTAAGTCTGTCTTTAATTGATTAAATAGTGTGTCAATTTGTATTTCCTTTTTGTTTATCGAACGATGGTAATTGTGTATCGTATCACCTATTCACCCCCTCTAGGTGAGTGGGAGATCCCCATGGGACCCAACGGGTTTTATATTCAGAATTGAGTGTATGTTAGCACAAGAAAATGTACAAAACTTCTGTACACAAGAAGAACAATCGAGTTGTAATTCATCTCTTAAGGTGTGAGATATCATCGTAGAAGGAGAAACAAATTGAGAGAAGTCCTAAGCTAGAAGTGGTGAGACTATCAATTAGAAGTTTAGTCCAAGAAGTTCTTGTTGAAAGATTATTTGTAAAGACATTTCATTTCTTCACGTGAAAGAAAATCTCACATTTTAGAAGGGGAGGACTAGATGTAGATTGTAGTTGTTGGCTATTGAACCAGAATAAAATCAATCGTATTAATTTTCTCTTATCCATACTCTTTTACATTTACACAATTATCAATTTCCATTATCTTAACTTGAATTCATATTAGGATTGTTGCAAAATTGTCATTGAATGATTAATCACATTAATTGAACTGTTAAAGTGCATATAAGAATATGTTGATCATTGCATTTTGTTGTTTCAAGAACCGAAGGTTTTCAATAAACTAATTGAGTCAATCGGTTAAGTCTATAGTTAATCGATTAATTGTAGAATTTTTTTAATCGATTAAGTGATCTTTTAATTGATTAAAACTAGTGAAAATTAGTGAATGTATTTAGTAATCGAGAAGTTTTAGTTGTAAACCAAACCACCTATTCACCTCCACCATCTGGGTGTGTGTTAGAGTGCTTGTTATCTAGCAAGTGGCATCAAAGCTAGTTCAAATAAGTGCTATCTTAATCGCTAAATTCAAGTGATCTAAGGAAAAGCAAAGATGGGCTTTATGAATAGATTCGGTGGTGAAGGTTCCTCAATCAATCACCCTCTTGTGTTTAGTGAAGAAGGATATGCCTAATGGAAAGTGAGAATGAGGATACTCATAGAGGCCATAGACACAAAAATTTGGGATGCCGTTCAAAATGGACCTCATGTTTCACTATATTTAGTGGATGGTGAGAAAAAAAACGTCAGAGTTTCTGGACAGATGATGAAAAGATAAAAGTGAGACACAATTTGAAAGGTAAAAACATCATCACATCAATACTCTCTTATGATGAAGTCTTTAGAGTTTCACATTGTAGTAACCCATGAAGGCATATGTGAGGTTAAACATGCTAGGTTAAATGCATTGACTCATGAATATGTACTATTTCACATCTTTCCAAATGAATATATAAATGATATGCAAAAACCTTTTACTCATATTTTGAATCATCTTGTCGCTTTAGATAAAATGTTCGCAAATTGTGAGCTTCCTATCAAAGTTTTAAGATGTCTTGATAGGGCATGACAACTAAAAGTGACCACAATTGTGGAGTCCAAGGACTTAGATTCAATGTCACTGGAAACTCTTTTTGAAAAGTTACAAGAGCTTGAGATAGAGCTTGGACGCTTAACACTACATGAGGAATCAAAAAAAAAAGAAATGCATTTCCTGAAGGCTACAACCTCAAATGCAAAAGTACAAGATGAGAAATCAAATGAAGAAAAATCCTATTCGTCTGATATTCATGATGAAACTATGATGCTCCTAGTGAACAAATTCAACAAATTTATAAAAAAGAAAGTAGGATTCCGATAGTGTCAAAGAAGAGACACGAGACTCAACCAAAAGGAGCCAGAATGCAAAAGATAAAATCACTTGTCATGAATGTAGGAAGGTAGGACACATGAAATTCACATGTCCTATCTATCTCAAAAGTGTTGGGTCCCATAGGGCTCTGTATCTCACCTATAAGGGGGTGAATACGTGATACGATACACAATTACCATTGCTTGATTAACAATTTTTTTTACAAATTTCCTCATTATTTAATCGATAAACTAATGACTTAATCTTGTTCTTTGAAAAAAAGTTTTCTTTAATCTCCAACATTACAAAGATTCAATTAAACTTATATGCACTCTTACAGATGATTATGAACAGTAAATGCACAATACAAAATATTTAAATAACTTAGAATAATATGCAAGTCAAGTAAATCAAGTAATATGGAAACATAAAGAGTGAAGGGTTAAGAAGAATGAGACATAACTTTTATCCTGGTTCGTTTGCTTGTCCACATGCAAATTACATCCAGGCCTCCCTTTGTGATCTCGGGAGATTTTTCTTCACTGTGAAATTGAAACCAATGTATTTACAAAGACACATTCCAATTCTACACTTCTACAAGTGCTCCTTTCTTGAACTCTAAGCCAAGCAATGCGACTTAACCTTCTCTCGTCTCTTATGGATACCTCACCAACTCGTGATTTGTCCTAGCCCATTCTTGCTTCTCTTCAAGACCCTTGTATAAAGCGATGAAAATAACTACCTAACCACAAATAGGATTTTCCCATACCAATTCTCTATCAATGGTGATACTAAACACACCAAGAGAATATGTTTATGCCAATGTCTAAACTAAACAAGTTGTTGCACCTATGTTTGCTAATTATATACTCTTCCAGAATATAAGAACCCTTCTACAAGTCTCACAAACTTAGAATATAGAAATGTGAGATGCAAGGTTTCTTTACAAGATTTGAAAATATGCTTCTTTGAAAATCTTTCTTTTGATATGAAAGGGTATGAACAATGTGATTTTCGAAATATGTGTAATCAATGTGTTGTGTGTTATGAACAAAATGGAAAAACTTGGGTTAACATACAATTCTATTTTCTGGTGCTGGTAATCGATTATCACTCAATTTAATCGATTATTGATTCTTTAAAATTCAAGAAACCATAAATTGTAACTATCGTTAATTTATTAAACCCATACTTAATACATTCACATGTTCCTATTGAAAGTGGATTTCACCACCAGGAACTCCCCCCTCAACAATAAATGTGTAACTTGTTAAAAGAGTTTTCCTAGTGTGCAAGTTATTTATTCAATTAAGAGTGATGATTGGGGGAACAATTTATTTATTTGGTGACTTTATTTATTTACTCCCTTTTGGGTTCCTTTTAACCTTACCATAAAGGTCGATCTCTTTTTATTAAGTTAACCATACCATTTCTTACGAAAGGTTGGTATCAAAGAATAATACAAAGAACAAAAGAATAAAGTTAGTAATTAACCATACCACTTCTTTCGAAGGGTTGGTATAAAGAATAAAAGAATAAAGCAATAAATAAATGTTAATTGCGGAAAATTAAATGACAGAAAGTGAATGTTAGTTGTAGAAAGTAAATGACTAAAAGTAAATGTTAGTTGCGGAAAGTAAATGACTGAAAATAAATGTTAGCAGGTAGATTATTATTCATCACTCTTTTATTGTCAAGTAACAATCCATTGATTGTATTGCACTTTTTGCATATTATTCCTATGTACAAAGTTACAAACCATGAATTGGTTTGAACTTATGCTTTTAGGAATCTTTAATCAATAAATAAAATTTATAAAGTTTAACACTTTACTATTTTACACTTTCATTTCTTTCAAGATTCAATTGTAGCATATCATAGGGTTATGTCGAACCAAAGGAATTGCCTAACATAAATGTACTCATACTTTATATATTTTATCAAAAGTAAGAAAGTAAAATATAAAGTTGTTTTGGTGATTTTATCAACTAAGAAACAAAAAAAGTAAAGAAACTAAGTATTTCAAATTCAAGAAGAGAAAATTGGTTTGAAATATGGAATTATTTCGAGACTCAAATGATTTTGAAAACATTAACAAGTTATGTGTTACATTTGATTAAATTCCAAACATCATTTCTAAATCCCCCATCTAGTATCCTAGTATGATAAGATGATTTTCAAACCTTGCATAATACACTAAACAATAGTTAATTGCCACTCATCGGAGGAAGTTGTCACACCCTGCTTTATGTTCGTTAACATTGTTTAACCTTGAATACAAGATGCTTAAAATAAATGCTTTGAATTGACAAGTGAACTAAGACTTTTTAGTTCACTTGTCAACACTTTATGAAGAATATTTTTGGATCTTTAAATCAAGTTTTAGGTAATCAAGCTAAAATTGCATTAAGAACTTCTTAAGGTGTGTGTTACTGCCAAATGGAAAGGTAGTTGTTTATGAATCTCATCCGCTTAGACCTTATGAAGAGAACTACCACACCCATAAGATAAAATTGGTGGCACTAGTGTTTGCCTTAAAGACATGAAGACGTTATTTATATGGATTAAATTTGGAAGTATTCTTTTACCATGAGAGTTGAAATACTTGTTTGATCAAAGGGGGTTGAAAATGAGGCAAATATAGTAGCGGAGGTATTAAACAAGAAAAACCACTACATCTGTCAGCAATGATGGTAGGAGAACTAGAATAGTTGAAAGTTTTCAAATATATGAATATGGTTGTCCATACTTCGAAGACAAGATAGTTTTGGAATGATGAGGATCCCTAACGAATTCTAAGATTAGACAAAAGAATCATAAAGGACAGAGCAAGAAATTTGAACTGAAAGGTCATTTGAGGAACAAGGAAGCGAAGACAAAAAAGTAGGAAGGAGTGGACAAAATTATCAGATTTCAAGATAAAATCTTCATTCCTCAAAGTCGAGGGATAAGAAAACTGATTCTAGAACAAACCCACAAAAGCAAGTTGAGTTTCCATATAACAGCCACTAAGATCTGAGAAGGATGTTTTGGTGATCATGAGTAAAGATGGATGAGGCAAAAGATGTGATAACTTGCTTAAACATGCTAGAAAGCGAAGGTCAATACTAAGTACTCCTCAGAGGAGTTGAATCGGATTTATACCCATGAGATCGTAAGAATCCACAAAGTACATATGACTACTATATCTGATCCAGACCCTATGTTTACTACAGACTTTTGGAAAAATTGACACTGGGCTCTTGGGTCAAAAACTGAAAAGGAACTCAGTTTATTATCTAAGAAAAAAATGGACAGGCATTGAGAACAACACAAACCTTGGAAGACTTCTTAAGCGATTTTTTGTTGGGAGTACAATAAGGTTAGGATAACCTTCCTTGGTTAATTAAGTTCAATTATAACAATAACCACCACCCCAATATCGGTATACCACCTTATGAAGCCTCATATGGACAAAAGAGATAAACTTTGTTATGATGAAATGATTTAGGAGAGTCTTACCTTTGAGTACACATCTTTCAGAATATCAGAGAGAAGGGTTAGGCACCTTAGACAAAGGGAAATAATATTAGTAAAGGTATTTTCGATAGGACCCAAGGTAGTATGCGACGTTTAAGTTAGACTGTAAGATGAAGGCATCTTACCCTTAACTATTGGTTAGGTAAATAGTGCCAAAATTTCGAGGATGAAATTTCTAAAAAGGGTGGGAGTAATGTCATATCTCAAATTTCAGCTCTCTACTTATATGTATATATATAAGTGTATATATATATAAGTGTCTATTATTCTCTTATATTTTATCCTTGACAAGCTGTGAAATTTTACATTGTTTTGAAGGATCTGTCAAGGAAAATCCACCTGTTTTTATGTGAAAGATGTTTGGAAAATTTTATTTCACATCTTCACTTGTCTACTTAATTTTGCTGAGTCAAGGTGTTATAATTAAGACTAGAAAATAATTACATTATCTCTTTACTTTTTGCTAAAATATCTACGTAACATTGCTTTTTGATCATGCCAAAGCAGAGAGAAATGTTGTTGTTTATGATTTGCATATTTGATGCATTACAAGCTTCCATAAATGCAACACAAAGTGA
>NW_017718825.1:0-14967 GCF_001865875.1 Lupinus angustifolius
TAAAGTTCATGCAAAGCTCAATACAAGTTGATTGTCATAAAATAAAGAGGCAAGATATGCAAGATTGGTTTGTGGTCATAAAAAATGGGGAGATTGTGAATTAAAGTGTGTGTTACATGATTTTAATGAAGATAAAGCATGAAGATGTAGACAAAGCCAAATCAACAATAGCAACATTGAAGACTCAAGTTCAAGCATCAAGAGGTTCAACAAAAGCTTAACAATAAATTTTCATTTCCTTAGGTCCTAAGATATTTTGAATGAGTAGAGTCTAAGTAAAGTGAACCTAATGAAAATCTCACAAATTATAATGATGATCATGATACAAAGGAGATTTTTATTCATGCATGATTTAGATGCATTAACACTCATACATGATTTTGATGCATTAAACAAGGTTGAACTTATATCATTTCAAAATCATGCATCATACATTAGTAAATCATGTTAGAGGTTTGTAGTTAATCGATTAAGTCTTGGCAAATGGGAAACTCGTTAATCGATTAAGTACATGGTTAATCAATTAAGTCAGTTATAGTTTTTAAATCTTGAATACTTTAAGAACCTTAACAATTAAGTGTCAACATGACCGATTAATATAACAGAAAAATGATTGAAACTCAATGTTATTTTAACTAACCATTCCCATGAGTTTTAGAATGAATTTTGAAGATCAAACAAGATAACTTCTGAAAAAGTGAGTAAGATACATTGACACAAGATAAGAGAATTTTCATTAATCTTTAAAGAGAAAATTTCAAGTATTCATATCATATCAAAGTTTTTCAAAACTTTTGCATCTCATAATCATTCATCTTCATATTCGGAGATTGTGAGATTTATCTAGAAGGTTTTAGATATTCTAAATTGAGTTTATGTTAGCACAAGAAAATGTGAAAATTTTTGGTACACAAAATAACAATCAAGTTGTAATTCATCTCTTAAGGTGTGAGGTATCATCGTAGAAGAAGAGAAGAATTCAGAGAAATCCTAAGCTAGAAGTGGTGAGGCTATCCATTAGAAGTTAGGTCCAATGAGTTCTTGCTGGAATTTGTTTTGTAAAGACATTCATTTTCTTCATCTTGAAAGCAAATTTCTCATATCAGAAAGGGACGATTGGATGTAGATTGCAGTGGTTGACAATCAAACCATGATAAAATCGATCGTGTCATTTTCACTTATCCCTACTCTTTTAGATTTACGCAATTATCAATTTTTGTTATCATGAATTGAATTCATATTAGGATTGTTGCATAATTGTCACTGCATGATTAACCATATTAATAGAATTGTTAAAGCGCAAGTAAGAACAGATTGATCATCACATTTCGTTGTGTCAAGAACAAAATATTTTCAAGAAGACTAGTCGAGTTAATCGATTAAGTCTATAGTTAATCGATTAATTGAAGAATATTGTTAATTTATTAAGTGATCTTTTAATCGTTTAAATCTAGTAAAAATCATCAAATATATTTCATAATTGGGGAGTCATAAGGTGGTCTGATGGTGAAGAGGGTGGATAAGGAATGGAGTATAGGAGGTTGTGGGTTCGAGTCCCACCATCAACAAAAATGGGAGTTATAAGGGTGGTTTGATGGTAGGGTGTAGGAGGTTGAGGGTGGAGTCTCACCCACAACAAAATACTAACATATTAACAACTAACATACTAACATTTGCCGATCAAAAAAAAAAATCTTTCATAATTGAAAAGTTTTATTAATAACGATTTTTCATTGTGTTATTTTATTTAGTTATTGATGTCTTCTTTGTTCTTCGCAGTTGAAGGTTAGGGAAACAATTTCTTTTTGATCCAAAAAAACTAGGAAATGAATTATGATTTTTTTGAAACAAAAATTGTTTCTATTTAGATGGACTTGATCCAAATTGTATAATTTTTAGGATTATAAGACTTTTTATGTCCATGTTGTTATGCTAGTTTTAGATGGACGTGTTTAACTCATGTACTTCATTAGATTTTATTACTTTTTTTAATTTTAAATATAATGATGTATTCAAATATTTATTTTTCCACTATAAATTCATATTATGATTTCATATTAAGATCAACCACTAAAACACAGATAGAAATGGAACATAGGGAATATGTATGACTCTTTTAATATCACCTATACTTATAATAATGGAATAAAACCGTAAGTATAAGAAAATCAAATTAATCTATAGAAATGGACAAACACTGAAGTTATAAGTTTTAGTCTTATACCTACGGTAATGACTGCCATTACTAAAACATATAGTGATAGGGAAAATCCGTTGGTATAAACACTTGTACTGATTGGCAGAATTTGAAGGTATATGTTCAAGTTTTATACCTAGCTCTCAACAGCCGACACTAAAACCTATATTGACAATAAAAATCCATATGTAAAGCTACTAAATACTACGAACAAATGACTTAAATACAATTTTTTATCTTTTACCAATAATTTATGTCCACAAGTATATGACAAATTTCTTCTAGTTTTAAGGATAGAGTAATATCACTAGTTTTCCTATCAACCCCATGTGTGCTTGCTGTTCAACATCATCCCTCATGTGGGTTTATATATACAAAATAATTTTTAATGTATGTTTAGAAATAAATTCAACAGATCAAATTTTGATATATTAATTTTATTAACGCTTTTAACTCCATAAAGTATACCAGGATAGAATAAAAAGAGTGTAAATTCATATGGTATACCATCCAAGTTATGTTTGTGACTTGGAGAGGATGTTGAGCCTGGTTTGCTTAAACTGATGAAAAAGGAAAAAACCAATTTTCTAGCGTTATGGAGTGGTGTAGCACAAAGATTATTACTTTCCTATTGTGGAGGTACTAATGTTACACAAGTTTCTATATGTGAGGTCAAAACTACTCATGGAGTTTGTTAAGGTTTTAGGTCAAGATATAGTATCAAACCAATTATATGTTTATTTCATTTTGCCCATAAAAAAAGAATTTAGCCAATGGATTAAGATCTCTTAAGAAGTGTTACGAGAGTCGATGGTTCAACGACTCAACCGAATATTGAAATGACAAGTGTTCGATAGATACATGTGGGGCCGTCGTGTGGAATGTCTTCTTGGCGAGAGGCCAAGTGACATCTTTCATTAATGACAAGCCAAGCCAACCACGATACAAGTAGATAGAGAGATGAACTTTGTTGTACCAAATACTCGATAGAGAGTAACTCATACTTGAGGGGTATTTGGTATTCCAAGTGTGAAAAAGAAGTCTCACACTATGTATAAGTGATGAGTCAAAGAACACATAAATAGATAAAGTCGTACACCTAATGTCTCAAGTTTTAAGTGAAGATGTGGTGTTAAACTAATTTATATACTTCTTTCACATGTGGAAGAAAAAATTAACTTTTATGAAAATCCCTTAACCCTTAGATTGACTACCTTCCCTGATTTCAAAAAATTGTTTTAAGGAAAATAATTTTAATAGCCCTTCTTGTATGTTTATGTTATATCTGTTACTCTAATGAATGCAAATGATTACATAATAATGACTACAAATGTGAAAATATCAGCCAGAACTATTTTTTGATGTAAATTAACTTGACCCTACAATAGTTTCCATTATGCATAAAATGTGTTGGCACAACATATATACACATCATTGTAAGTGTAAATACAAATGTTTTAGTTTTATGCTTTTGCCCTTTCGTATCACGGGAAGTTTTAAGATTAGGTTATCAGGTTATTTTCAAACTAAAGAAGTCCTATTAAATTATTTAGCTATTGTATGTAGAGCATGCCTTTTCTTTGCACTATAAAAGTACCAAACAATATTTGGAAGGTTACATGCAGACGAAGAAAAATATGACTATAACTCTTAAGTTTCTTTTTGCTATGGTTCTTTTCTTTTCGCTCTTATTTCTTGTTACTAGAGGTGAGTAAAATCTCTTCTTCTCATATACTAGTTTTTATTTTTATACTCTCATTAACAATCTCTAATTTTTAAATTACATCACAGGGGATACTCGTTGTATTACTGATGCTGACTGTCCACATAATGAAGTTTGCGTTAACGGTTGGTGTATAGAACCACTTTAATAGTTAAGTCAATCAATAATTTATATCTATTTTAAAGTTGTAAATAAATATGCAGGTGTAAAAGTTTTATTCTCATGATTTTGCTTTTTTTTTTGTAGTTACTCTGAATAAAAGTGTTTCGAGCTATAAAAGTTTTATTCATTAGACTATAATATGAAAGTGTTTCGAGCTATAATCGCCTCTCAGAGATATGGAGAGAAAAATAAGATTTCTGAAAGATTATGATTAGCTACTTCAAATAATAAAAAACAATATAATTATATAACAACTTGCATATTAGTTACTTGTCCTCTTGATGAATTTGTTTAAGAATAAGGCATGAGAGAAAACAAAACTTGTTATGTATTTGTAAGAGCCATTATAAGATGGAGTTGATTATAAATAAAGGAGTGGAAAAAAGTTTAGTTAGCAAGGTTTGTATTTCAAACTTTGAATAATTGTTTTTCATTTATGTTTTCTTCTATGTGGAACTCGGCTATGTTTGGATGCAACTGTACTTTAAGGTAGAGGTTCAGAGGAAAAATACGGAAGACAAATATAAATATAAATTGAGTTATGGAATCAAAACTTTTTATTTACATGATAAACTTAAAAGGCTAAAATATAACTATTTGAAATCAACATTAATTAAGTAGGCATCTATATTTTATTTAGACCACTCTATGTTCCTGTTCAGATCAGGTGGTGGCACCACTTTCACATACAGATTTGCCATAAAACGCTTTTTATGCTAAAGCTTAAAAAAAGTTAGAATGATAAGCATGATAATCAAATCAAAAAATGATATGCAAATGTCATTATATTCTTTTTATGGAATAACAATAGTATTATACTATTATTAGTGATTGTAAAAGGCACTACTTTTTACAATTTATAAAACATATGTGATTATATTAGTATGGAAAGGAAATTACACAAACGTTATGGTTAGTATATCCAAATTTTTATATTTAAGTCAAGAAGTAATATGAATATCAATAAGTGGTTTTTAAACAAAATCGACTACTATACATGTGACTACATTATCTCCAATAAATGTGCTTCAAGAAAAAACTTATGAGTGCCTAAAATAAAATAACAAAAGCTAAGATCTCATAAACGTAACTCCCATACATCAAGAAGCAACATGCTAATCAGTTCACAAGGAACATCATCAATATGTTCTTTTTTTTTTGCTTATATAAATTAGATGTCAAGTAGTATATTGGATCCTATGTGTGTACATATTTTTTAGTTACGTATTTTATATTTACTCGATTTTTACTTAGGTTTAGGAGTCTTTTATTATCGGCAATAAAAAATTATTAATAAAAAGAAAGAAAAATAGGATAACACATATGGTTTTTAGATAACTAATAGAAGTTAATGCAAAAACTCATTCTACATTTGAGAAAATAAAATTAGTGTTTCTTGCTTTTAGAAGGCTCTAAGAATTCAAATAAATTAACTCCAACATATCATCTATTTAAGACTTTGAGCATAGAAAAACAGGTGGTTTATTGATTCATTCAACTCTCCACATAAAACATATCGTGTTGTGGTACTCAAATCTAAGACACCTCTTCTTACTTTCAACTTTACAGTACTTCATTCATGACTAATTTCTAAGCTGAGCATTATATCTTTGTTAGAACATTTTGTGACCACAATCTCTTGACGTAATCACATTATTTTCTTCCTCATTTTGGATTCATGTCTTTGTTGACTTTCTTGGAACTTATTTATCGGAGAATAATTAATGAGTTAATTATTAATGTTGCGAAAAACAATTTGATTGTAAGAAAAAAAAAATCCTGGAGTAGTAATAACATCAATAAAGTCTTTGGACAATATTAATAACACACGAATTATAGAGTTTAGGAATTTAGAGGAAAGACAAAATTTGTAGTGCAGAAATTCATACTCAAAACAATATTTGGGCCCTTCCCTTAGGACTTGTATGTTCTAGAGTGTGAAATATCTTAGCCTTCCAAAAAAAAATATATATATAGCATAAGAATTTTATATATGGTCATTAGTTATTACATTAGCTGACATTTGTTAGGAAAAAGAAGACAAATGTTGCCAACTAACATTTTCTATATTGTAGCAAATCTTGTATGATGTTCATGTGGCAAAATTTATTTAAAAACATTTTTCAACACCTTTAGTAACATAAAATGATTTTCAAGGAGTAATGTTTCTTATATTTTAAATTCATTAACATGCCAATAACTAATTTTTGGTGAGTAAAATGATACACGAGATAATTTTGATGAATAATTAAGTCTTCACTCTTCATATTTTTTAGATAAATTTTAAGAAGAGAGAAATGATTGAGCAAAAGACTATGTAAAAATTTCTTAAGTTATATGTGTATTATCATTCATAGTTCATGTATTAAATATTATTGAATTTTAAATAAAATAATATACATATATTGTTTTGGTAAGTATATACATAGATATGTAAAGTGCTAACAATGTAAATTTTTTTGCTTATTAATATAACTCATTAAACTCTTTTCAGAAGGCATTCGGAGAGATATTTTTGGATAACTATTTTCAAACCTTTCGAAAATATTTTTAGAATATTTTGATGTGAAATAAAAATAGAATAAAAGTGGCGCAATTAACGCCTTACCCAAAACAATTTCATGGATTCAAGGTAGAACTTGGTAATGAATTACCATGTACACATCAACCAACCATGGCATGCACATGTATTTGTGTAGTCAAATTTAAATCATGCATAATATATAAATTTATAAATAGAAATTTGAGTGTGCCAATAACACTATCCTTTTAAAAAATTTATGGTTTGGGCTTGAATTATATTTTTATGACATGGAATATTCTTTCACCTAGTCATCTATGATTTCTCATAGAAAATTCAAATTCATAAGTATTTCTTCCAAAAATAAATCATACATATATATTAAGAGATTCAACTCAATAATACTTACAAAGACTGACTTTTCTTCCCCTTTCATCAATACATCAGTGGCCGAGTTATATTAAATGTACACTAACTTCACCCGAAATAAAAAGAGGAACAGAAACAACTAAATAAGGAATGGGATGTGTTGATTATCTTTTTACAAATGTAACCTATCAACCAAAAGAACAAAACTGAAATCATAGTTACAAGTTCCGTGGTTGTCTACAACATAGCACATACCAAGGAATAAAAACTATTCTCAATTTAAATTATTGTAAAATTTAATGTTTTATTTGCAATCTAAAGTTTATATGAGTTAGGTTTTGAGAGCTCTTCATGCATAAGTAACATCATAATTGCATTAACATTTACAAAAAAAAATATTTATTCAGTATTCACGAACGAGCATGTTACCCTATAAAATATTATTATTATTGTTATTATTATTATTGGAGAAAGAAAGGCAGAGAAACGAATGGAAATGAGAATGAGTAATTTACGAAAGAGACAATGAGATGCAGAGAATAAAACGGTGCATTTAGTAATTGCTCCCAGGATCAGTTTTTATTTCTTTGGAGACAAGGAGTAAGAAACCACAATGACTCCTTTGAGTTGGGCATCAAGCCAGGTATGCAAATACTTGTTTGACAAAAATAAGTAATAATAAGTAATTAATTTTACCTATATATATAAATAAGTAATTTTGGATGATAATTGTAATTTGTGAGATTAAAAATAAATTAATTCATCAAATTATAACTTTTTTCTTTTATATTTTAAGTTTTTTTTATAAACTACACTTGTTAAGACTAATTAATTAGAAAACTTATAAACAAAAATATAATAAAAAGCAAACTCAATCTGAAATTTGGAGATGTACTTATTTCTATAGCTAAGCTAATAGACTTAAGAATGTTCGGAATTTGTAAAAGTAAATAATATGCTTCATTCAAACAAAAATAAATAAACTAACATAATCATTCCGGAATGAATTTTTTTTGTTGGTTTCTCACATGTATCCTAGCATTGGAGGAAATTCTATTCGAGTCGGGAACATTCATAGATATGTGGGGCTAACTCTCTCAGCGAATATTTTTTTCATCTACAAGACTCGAACTCGAGACTTTACTTAAAGAAATCAAACATGTACCACTTGAACCAACATTTGTTGGTATTCGGGAATGAATTTAATACTAATAACAATAAATTTTAAATTATATACACTTTTAAAAAATTATGTAATAGAAATTAAATTGATGTGTTTAAAAAAATGTTAAAAATAATGTGTATTTAATAAAACATATCTATATGGTTTTACTTATTAAAAAATTAAAAAAATAATTATGTTTTATTTTTAAACACTAAAAAGGTAAAATAAAATAAGTGGATGGTACATTTAAAAAAAAGTCAATTCACACATAGGTGGGGTATGGGATAGATAGAGAAAAGATAGGGTGTGATTACAAATAAAATTTTACATGTTTACGGAAAGAGTCAAGCATCATATTATCCCATAGTTCAATCAAACACGCCATATAAGGTCAGAGTATAAGTTACATGTTCTAAATGATTTTTATTTTATTTTTTACATCTATTAAAATACTTTCTTATTATCCACTCACAAAATCAGTATGGATAAAACAAGCACTGTTTAAAGTTGTTATCACAATACCAAAAATGTAATGTCTAATTACATTCCATAAAGACAAAAAGGTAAGGGTTTAATCCTAGTAGTAACATTTGTTGGTAGGAATAATCACATACAAAAAAAGATTAGTTTCTTAACCTAGTGTAAAATAATAGTCTTGGTAGTACCAAAAAAATCTTCAATATTGTCTGCTATGGTTTGCTGAACTTGTATAAGGAATTCTAGATAGCTTAATGATGTAATGGATGGCATTTGCAATTTCATATTGTGGAGCTCTCAGGTTTGTTTGCTAACCCAACTCATTCTTCCAATGCTTTCTAAGTCGGTAAGGGAACCCACAAACCACATCCACAAGCTGGCCTTGAATTGAGCTCGAGAAGCTTGACGAAAGAGTATACCCAATTCAACTTTTTTTAGATTGATTTTTTTTTTCATAATTCTCTGTTTTCCTGATGAAGGCCACTTACTGGAATGTCTGATTTAAGCTATAGTTATAGCAATAGTTATTTTTCAAAAAGGAATCAAATAATTGAGTTGTAGTGAAAAAATCTTATATGACAGTCTAAAAAGTCTTGCCACATCATATTCCATCCCTCAAGGCCAAAACAATTTGGAGAGTGAAAGTTAGTAGCCAAGCAAAAGAAAATGCAAAATTTGGAGAACTAAGAATATTAGATAAGTAAGCTTTCCAATCTATGGGAGTTTATGGTGACGTTGGTCAATATGGACATTTGAAAGGAAAACAACCAGGATTTAGTACAACCAAACCAAGATTGCTATGCTAAAAAAGAAAGACCCACTTGTACAATTTAAGCTTTCATCTCCTTTCCAGAAGGATAGGTGAATGATAAATCATGAAGCAAAACCATAGGAAACTTCAACTACAAATTCTGACATTCAAAATCAGAGGAAAAAGCAATGATCCAGTTCAACTCAAGAACCAAAATTCTTATTCATTACAAGAAAAACCACAAGCAAGTTTTGTGTGCCAGTTCATGTGCACATGTACATCCAGTACATGGGACTCAGTAAGAATACTAATAAGATCAGTAACCACTTATGTTATACCTACCTTTTCTTGTCTTTTACCAATGTTTTTCGTCCATAAGTACATGGCAAATTTCTTGTAGTGTGCCCAAGGATACACAAGCTCTTGGGAGTAATTCTAGATGGTGTGTAGCAAGCTTTTAAATGGCTGTTACAAAAATACATAAAAGCCTGGACTGTGATGACCTTCTGTAGGTGTCCTTATCAGAACCAAGGGATACATCCCGTGTCATTTTTGATAAGCGAATAAAGTTGTATTAGAATAGTACAAGAGGTGCTAACATAATACAACGAAAAGTCCATGAGAAAGAGAAATACAAACATCCATAATGCATGATCTAAGATCAGTACACTAGGAAAGGTAAGAAGTAATTTGTTTTCCAAACTTTGCAGAGAATAAAGACCAAGATCTTAATTTAATCAACTCCACTATCAAGCTAGAATTGGAACTCTTCCCTTAAAAATTACTTCATTTCGCAAAAGCCATATGCACCAAACCATGGAAAACCAAAGCATTCTCCAAACTCTCTATGTTTAGGAATCTTCCGAAGTTAGGGAATCACCACTACTCAAATGACTTATGAGTAAATGAAGTAGATCAAGTTATCAAACAAATACCTGAATGAAATGTTTTCATATAGAAGTAGTTCTAAACTCTCAAAAAGCTCATGAGCTTCATCTTTGTGAGATCCACCACCTCTATGTTAGAACTGGTATTTAAAGATTATTGAAAGAATTGAGTACAATGAAGAAATTCTCCAAAAAATCTAATTGATTATGAGTTGGAATTTATTTTATTGAATGAAGAAAGAATGACAATTATTATAGAAAGAATAACAAGAATTTCAGAAAACAATAGTCACTAACTGCCTCCCAGATCACTAATTCCCCAAAGTGATTATCCCAATGAATCAGTTATATTATTTTCTAATACCTAATCCTAGTGAGGTCTGCAAACCTCTTATTTATATCTTTCAAAGTACCTGACTAGTTAGTTATTTTAATAATGGGCTTAGGCCTATTAGGGTTTATACCCCTATCAACCCTATCAATACTCCCCCTAAGAGAACCACTTTGTCCTCAAGGGGAAAATTTGGTAAATTCTCTTGTATTTTTGGCTGCCAATTCCCACAAATTCTCACAAGATGGAAGTGAGTCCCGCTGAACCAAGACCTCGATATCACCAAGTTGAGTTTCTCTTCACTATATAATACCCACCAGTTGGACTTGCAACTCCATTTCCTCTATCAATAAGAATGGTAAGGGTTACGACTTATGAGTTGGCTTCAAGACTTTATTCAACAAAGACACATGGAATACAAGATGAATTTTGGCATGAGTAGGTAGGATCAATTTGTAAGCCACCTTACGCACTCTGTTATCTATTTGGTAAGACCCATGAAACCTTTGTGATGGTTTCCCTCAAGATCTAGCAACCAGAGATTTGAGTTTGTACGGTTTAATTTTTCACTAGACCCAATTTCCCTCCTCAAATAGACCTCCCATCTATGTTTATTAGCTTGCACTATCATCCGATTTTGAGCCTTCACTAGGTTCTGGTGCAATTAAGCTAACACTTCATCCCTCTAACCCAACAGCTTATTCACTTCCTCAATCTTATACGTGTGCGAATATCCTTTAATCAATGTTGGAGGATATTGACCATAGAGATTTTTGAATGAGCTTATGCTGATAGAAGCATTGTAATTGGTATTGAATCAATACTCTGCCCAAGATAACCATGGCAAGCATTGTTTCGATTTTGGGCCCACAACAACACATCTGAGGTAAGTCTCTATGCATCTATTGACTACTTGAGTTTGGCTATTTGTTTGAGGATGATAGGTAGTGTTTTACTTCAGTTGGGTGCCTGCCAAGTGAAATAATGACTTCCAAAATGAACTCAAAAAGATAGGGTCTCTATCCGAGACAATAGTTGAGGGAAATCCATGATGTTTGACTACTGTGGACAAAAAAATTAATGCCACTTCCTTAGATGAAAATAGATAGCCTAAGGGCATTATTACAAAATCATAATGTCCGTTGTGGGTTTTGAAATCAGTCTTCTCAATATCTCCCTCCTGCATTCTGATTTGGTGATAATCATATTTTAAAACCAACTTAGTAAAAATGGTTTCCCCTCCTAGCTCATCCAATAGTTCTTCTATGATATGAATAGGAAATTTGGTGGGGATAGTGATCTTGTTTAAAGCTCTATAATCCACACAAAACCGCCATCCTATCTCCTTCTTCTTGACCAAAATATTTGGGCTAGAATATGGGCTGATGCTATGTTGGATCACCCCAACAACTAACATTTCTTGCACTAATCTATCAATCTCGGTCTTTTGATAGTGATGGTATTTATAGGGTCTCAAGCTCAGGATTTCAGCGCCTTCCTTGAGATGGATTGCATGGTCCTATCTTCTTTGAGGAGGCATGCCTTGAAGATCTAAACATGCTCCCATATATTCGATCAATAGGATGTCTACTACATCTAGTATTTGAAACTGTTGCGGTGTTGAGCTGTCTTCCAAGGTACACTGCAATATCAGCCTCTCCCATTCCTCTTTGACCACTTGCATGAGAGATCCAAAGGTCAATTCTGATTTGGAAAGAGTTGGATTTCCTATGGTTCGATGCACATTTGCTTCATGCTTTAGGGTTAACTCTAACCTTCCAAAATTGACTTTGACTTCCCCCAAGCTTGCCAACCAGTCCAGACCTAACATTATATCCACTCATTTCAATTCAAACAGATAGTAATCCTGAAAGACTTCCAAATTCTATAGCTTAATCAACAAATTAGAGCATTTTCCATGACACTTCACTTTACGATCATCACCCACTTTGACTAAGTATGAGGGTGTATCAACCATATCCAATTTCAAGTTTTGAACCAAATCTGAAGTGACAAAATTGTGTGAAACTCTACAATCATTCAAAATTATTATAGCTTTATCTCTCAATACCCCTTCTATCTTCCAGGACTTAGTAGAAGTTAACCCTCCATGGAACAAAGTGACAATCGTAAGAAATGGAAATTTCGTAACAAATAATCACTACTATTTTATTCTTCTTCATCTTCCACCTCCTTGATTATGCTCATGCAAAATTGCTTGTTTTTATATCTATGCTCCCTACTATAGGGCTCATCACAATGAAAACATATCTCTTTCTTCCTTTTCTCCCTCATTTCAGCACTAGTCAAGTGTTTGAACTCTCCCCCTGATTTCTACTGTCATCCTCGGTTTGCATTTGACCCACCGTTATGGATGTGATCTAGAACAATTGTTAAGAATAATTCTCTTTTGTAAAACTAAATTCTTTTCTTCTATCATGATAGACTTCTGAATTATCTTGGAAAGGGTGTGGTGCTCATACAATTTAACCTCAGCTTTAGTTTCGTCCTTGAGGCCATTCAAGAAAATGCATATGCTTGATCAATCTCCCTTAAGGCTCCCACATATTTCTCAAATTCTTTGACGTATTCCACTATCAACCCTAACTGTTTCAGAGCCAATAGTGGATCGAAGGGACTCTACACCATGGAGGGTTGAAATCTCCTAACCACTACCAGCTTGAATCCTTTCCAAGTTGGGTTGAGTGGGCATCGACTCCACCATTGCCACCAACTAAAAGCCTTTTCTTCTAGTTCCACCAGGGTTGCTTGCATCCTTTTGGTATCGGTTACCTCCTTCAACATAAAGCACCTCTCAAGCCTTTGGGTCCAGCCAAAAGCATCATTTCCTGAGAAGGTATGAATTTCTAGTTTCCACCATGTTTCTCTTCCCCACGGTTCCAGGTTTTCCCATTCTCCCCTAATACCGTTCCTTTCATTGTGGGAATTGGGGTACCCAGGTCTCGCCATGTGAGTGGCCAATGCCTCCTTCAATTGTTTTTCTCTTGCCTCGTACAATTCCAAGCGTGTACAATTCGACGCTCTAATACTAGTGTTAGAACTGGTATTCAAAGATTGCTGAAAGAATGGAGTAGAATGGGGAAATTCTCCCAATAATCTAATTGATTATGGGTTGAAATGTGTTCTATTGAGTAAAGAATGACTGACAATTATTGTATAAAGAATGACAAGAATTTTCTGAAAACAATAGTACTAACTACCTGCCAGATTAGTGAATTCCTCAAACTGATTATCCCAATGAATCATTTATGTTATTTTCTAATACTTAATCCTAGTGAGGTGTGCAAACATGTGATAAGTGCTAAACATACCTAAATTTCATACACTTTTATGGCACTTATCTTAAGCATAATTGAGAAAAACCAACTTAAAACAATACTTTTTGTATAAAATATCACAATCTTATATATTTGTATGTGTATTCCTTTTTATGTGTTTTGTAGGATTTAGAATGAAGAAAAAGAAGAGGAAAAAAAAGACTCATGATCAAAAAGCAAAAAAGTCAAGAAAATCAAGGTGCTCAACCACGCAGCTAAGCATGGACCAAGCCCCGCTAAGCTGACCTGGACACCAGCCAGACCTGGACACCAGCTTGACCTAGATCAAGCTGCTCAAGCAAGCAGCTGAGCAGACCTGCTTGGTCGCTCAGCCTAGGACCAGCCTAGTCCTGGCACGGTTAGACCTCCAATTGACACGGTCAGACACAAGCTTGGCACATGCCCAAGCTGCTGAACAAGCAGCTTAGTAGTCCAACCAAGTAGCTTAGCGGAGAACCAAACTCCTGACCTGATCAGCAAGCACCAGGCCACATCCTAGTCAGCACGGTCAAAGCTGCTGAACAAGCAGCCTAGTGGTGAAGAAAGTGCGTTGTGCATCAGACTTGACTTAACCATCAGGCAAACCATGAAGTCATCCATGACCTCACCTCAAGTAGCTCACCATAGGCTTTTCAGAAGTAGCTCACAATAGCTGGTTTCATAGCCCACAACTAGCTTTCATGAGTCAAGCATATGGAGGTGACTAAGCTACCTGATCAAGGGACCAAACCCATGCTGAAGGGTTGGGTCAGTTGCTTAGCGGTCTGGAAAGAAATTCTATAAATAGGGACCAATTCACTCGAGCAAAAGAGGCTAACAACACTTGAAATTAACAAGTCTCTCACTAGAAATCATTTATGAAGTTCTCTCTTCATTTCTTAGTATTTTAGAGCTTTATTTTCAAGTAAGTTTGTAATTTTAGTTTAAAATTCAAGAGAAGAAAAGGAGAAGGCAAAGAGATGCAAAAATCAATTTTGTACTCTCATTTGGAACTCAAAAGCATCCAATCCTTGGATGGATAGCTCATGCTCGTAAACATTTTCTTT
>NW_017718826.1:0-566 GCF_001865875.1 Lupinus angustifolius
TGTATTTTCTACTTCTTCTTAATTTACAAAAGTTTGGATTTTAATCATTCAAGTTGGTGCTTTGGTTAATATTATTTTTTTGAGAAGTACTTAATGCTCTTTTTAGATTGATCCCCTAAAAAATGATTTCAAGTCAATAAAACTACTTGTTTCAAACACTTAACAAATAAACTTTGGAGTAGTTGTACTACTTAGTTTATTTGCCAAGTTAAGCATGCTTTTCTTAAGATCTTACATTCATCACTCATTCAATATTAGAGTCACCAATGGTTAGGGTGTGACAACCTAATCTCTTTTATGGTCGTAGTATTGTTTAAGTGATGAATATAAGTGTTTATGATTCTACCATTTTAGGATATACACTAAAAGGAGGATTTCAGACCTTGGTGTTTGGGGTTAACCAAAGTAAAACATAAGAACTTGTCTAAGTAGTTCAAACTCATAAGAAGTTGAGAAATATTTTCTTTATTCAAAATGATCTTGTATCCTCAAGAATTTGTTAATATGTAGTTTATTTTTCTTGTTTAAATTGTTTATGTGCAAAATCAAACAAAAACCCATCAAAA
>NW_017718827.1:0-11644 GCF_001865875.1 Lupinus angustifolius
TAATATACAAAAGTGATGAAACTAACTTACTAACTTTTATTTATTGTCATTTACTTTCCGCATTTTATTTATTCTTTAATACCAACCTTCCTTAAGGAAGAAGTTTGGTTTGTTAATAAAATGAACCCGAAAGGGAGTAAATCAATAAAGGTCACTTAAATTTATTATTCCTTTGTTCTTTATTTATTTGTATCTAACAACTAACTATTCATCACTTTTTTACATTAGAATACCATTAAATCGGTGTTTGAATTTATTCCACAAAATCGAGATGGTATTCAAAGGTACTTAATAATTATGTAATAAGGGATTGCTTCGATACCATTATACCGGCGTTAGAATTCTAACAAAGTCGAGATGGGGCAAAGAAAGAATAACTCATTCACATGATTATTAAGAAGTAAGTTGTATCTGAAATATTCTTGAAACCATTATATCGCGTTGGAATTTATTTCAACAAAGCCGAGATGACGAAAAAAGAGTAAAACTGAGTTCTCTCACTTAATCAAATTAAAAAGAACACCACAAAAAAGAGAGAAATAACCTTTCAACAAGTTGGCACCTTGCTAAGGATCGATTTGTCGAGAGGGAAAATCTCTCAAAATCCGCTTTCAACAACATGTTATTTATATCTCTCTAACCACCTTACTAGTTAGTTATTTTTATAACGGTGTTAGGCCCATTTGGGTTTCTACCCCTCTCAGCCCTATCACTCCACCATTCTCCCCAATGGCGCAATATAATTGCCATGCCAATTCTGTATAGAGAAAACTCTATGGGTTTTTACCCCAAGATCGTTGCATCAACCTTCTTGTAATAGTTAAAAACTTAAAATAGTGGATGTCCAACCTTGTCTAGGCTGTAATAATCTTCTCCAACTCTGTCCATTATAGGTTTCTGCAATAAGTTGATCTGAAACATATTTCTAAAACAGAAAGAATACAACTTTAAGAATCATCAACTAGGACAAAGTGTGAGCACAACGTAGGGCTTCACCAAAAATAGCAATATTGTGACATAACACAAACTTGCACTTTACAATCTTAGCATTCTTAAATATGATATCAAGTAGGTCCATGTAGACCACCAACTTCAACAAAAGCAGGCATCTTATAAGAAAGCTACCATCATAGGCATTACATTCTGCATAGAAACCTTCCCAATGAAGTTTGAAGCTTGTTCTAGTTTGAAGGTAAACTTTGGTAAATGCAGCTTATATTGTATCAATATTCCTTCAAGTTTTTTTGATGATATGGCATGGTATTTAAACTGTAAAAGGGGGTCTTGGCCAATGAAGTTTTTAGGGATTCAGGTTGGTGCTAATTATAGAAGAAATGAGGTACGGAAAGACATGTTGTCCAATATATCAAAGTGATTAGCTGCATAGGAGGGACACATTTTATCCTTTGGAGGGCATGTGATTCTGATTAATGTTTTTTTCAACATCTTGCCAATTTATCTTCTATCTTTCTAAAAAGTCCTAAGGTGTGTGATCAAGGAGATGAGTAAAATTCAGAGAGATTTCATGTGGAGATGTGTTGTAGCTTATAGGAAATCCCTTGGGTCAAGTGTGATACGGTCTATAAGGGTCGTGTTAGGGGTGATTTGGGTATTAAACATCGAGAATCTTTTCACTTGGCTCTGCTTGGTAAATGGAGGTGGAGATTGTTAACTGAAAGAGAGGCATTTTGGTCGCAAGTGTTAGAATCTAAGTATGAGGTTTAGATTGTTGTTATGTGGGATGATGCTGGTCTTCGAGGGTCGTTAGAGTCTCTTTGATGGAGGGATTTGGAAAAAGGTTATGGGAGAGTCTCATATTGTTCTAGGAAGGATTAATGGTGGTTTAAAAAATGTGGTTAGGAATGGGAGTCATACTAGGTTTTCGGAGGATTTTTGGGTAGTAGAGGAAGGTCCTTCGAAGGATTCTTATGATCGGCTTTATAATTTGAGTACAGCTAAAGGGGATTTGGTTAGGTATTTAGGTTTCTGGAGAGATGGGGTTTGGAATTGGTAGTTACCTTGGAGGAGAGTGTCGTTTGAGTGGGGAAACCTGTGATTTAAGAAGTTCTGAAGATTTTGAGTTGTGGTGGGAATAAGGTGGATGTGGAAGACAAGTGAATCTGGATTCATGATGTGTCCAATTGTTAGCCGATCAAGTCAGCTTACAAAATTATTTAGCAAATGGATGAGTCGAGCCTAGAGGACCGAAACTTGTGGACTGCAGTTTGAAAATCTTTGGCACCTTTGAAGATTTGTGCGCTTGATTGGAGGATTATCCTAGACATGATTCCATTCAAGTGGAAAATAGCCAAGAGGGGGGATAATTTCATTGGTAAGGAGATAATATGTGTTTGGTGTCAGGCACAACTAGAACCTATAGATCATCTATTTTTCTCATGTAAATTCCCTTATAAAACTTGACAACTTCTATATGGTTGGTTGGGGTTTGTTGTGGTCTTACCCCCTTAGGGAAAGTCCCACTTTTTGCAACTTATTCTGGTGGTTAAGGGTCGACCTTTGAAAGTCGTTTGCTCATTATTCTGGATGGCTGGAATTTTTTCTCTTTGGAACTATCGAAATAGTGTCATCTTTAACAACAAAAACGTGTGTATGAGGAACTAGTGGATGAGATAAAATTCAAGTATTGGTTATGGATCAAAGGTAGTATCAAATGTGCAAGCAAGACTTTGTTTGAATGGTTTTCTAATCCGATTTTGTATGTGGACTATTATTGGTAGGTTTTTTTTGTTATGTTGGATGGGGGTTAGATCTTTCATTTTGCTTTCTTGGGAGTTATTTTCTCTTCCCGAATATTTTGTACATTTAGTCTCTGTATGTAAGTTTATTACTCTTTAATCAAATTTTCACTTATAAAGAGAAAAAATAGAACTAAATGAACAAAATGGATTAATAGATTGCTTTGACAATATTTGATTTTCTATATACTAACCAATAAAGTATCTCACATTTCTTTGGCGGATTTGTAGTTTGATAGTCTAAAGAATTCGTCTATGCTAAGTGTTGATGTGAGTATGTTCTTTGCTTGAAGATCACACTGTACCTTTTTTTTATCTTCACCATTCCGTGAAGATTTAGGCTTTACTTCTCTTACGCTATTGATTATAGTGAAGGGTTCATATTGTCCTTCTTCAATTGCCTTCCACATGTCCAAGTGTTGACATTCTATGAAGATCCTCATTTTGATTTTCCAAAAGTCATAGTACTCTCCAACAAAGCTTGGACGACGGTTGATGTTGGAACCTTTTTCTATGAATGATCTTGAGGCCATCTTTGATATAAGATCATATTTGGGAATAACTTACTCAAAAATAGCTCTGTTGTCAATTGTATGACTGAGTTTGAAACTAAGAGGAAATGGTGAATTAGTTGACTTAAAATTATGGCCACCTTTTCTATAAAATCAAGAGATAAAGTGCAGCGGAAAATATATGCAGAAATTAACCAAATAAATAATCAAAGAGATAAGAGAGAAGAGAATACACAAGGATTTTTATATTGGTTCACCTTCATGTCCACCGAAGGCTACGTTCAATACTCTTATAGTAAAAGAGATTTTTCCACTAAAGATTATGAGTTGCAATTACAATATCTCACTCTGAGATCTCTATGTACCTTATACACTCCCTAATCTATATTCACTCTTAGAAAACCACCTTTCCAAGTGACTCTAATCCCCTTTCTTATCACACCCTTGTGAAAGAAAGTATTCTACAATAATAATGAAGAATGAACAACAATGGCGGAATTGCCTTCACAAGTTTGAAAGTAATGTAACTTGCAATCCAATCAACTCTTTTGTATACTTAGTAAAATGCTCTTTATAAATTAGTAAAGTTGAAACACTTTACTTTAAGCAACGTTAGAAAAATCAACTTTGAAAGTTTAAGAACTAGTTGCCAAAAGTGCAGAAAATAATTTCATAATGTGTGTAAGAGCTTTTAAAAAATTGTATGAGAGTTGTGTGTTTGTGTTGTGAGATTCAATGCATTTAAATAGACTTTCTAATCACCCATAGTGCCTCTATGAAAAGGTAGGAATGTATTGGAGTGAAAACCTTTCATTTTGAAATATGAAATCTGAGGCAATAACACTCAGTAATCAATTACAACCAGTGGGTAAACGATTACCCAAACGTGCTGTCCACTGGGCATTTAAATTTGATTTAGAGTAATCGATTACAACAAGTGGGTAATCGGTTACTCAACTTCATTAAACCTAGAAATATGTTACTTAAAGACAGTAATGGATTACTTTGATTTGTTTTAAGTTGGATAACTCATTTCTCACAAACGTAACCTGTTACTTATATGCAAGAATCTGTTACACACTATTTTTGAAAATTGTTTTGAATAAATTGAAGTGTTTCAATTTTCTTTTAAAAATAGTTTGAGCATTACTACTATTGTATATTCAAGAGGATAGGATAGAAGTACCTATTTAGACTTAGACTAATTTGTCTTGAAGCTTTGTCTTCATAAGTATTCTTCCTTTTCTTCATTTTGGTGATGCTGGTGTCTTCATCAAAATCGTACCAAGGTCAGGAGCACAGATCTTCTTCACATTGATTACTCTAAAGAGTAACTGATTACGCAAAGACAATTTTCTGAAACTAGGCATTTATACTAGATGTAACTGATTTTTCTATGGTGAGTAACTTATTACACTATGCAATATTTAAAGTGTTTCCTCCATTTTTCAGAAACCTCATCCTCTTCCTTCAACCCTCTAAACCATGGTCAAACCCCCTCCACTTCCAAAATCTTCATTTCTTAATTGTTTTAAGTGATTCTTGTGTTGATTATCATCACATTTTCAATTATAAACTCATTGCAAACATCATTTTCGAAAACTGAATTTCATGGCTTCTTCATGAAGAACCAAGAAGCAACATACTAATTTGTCTCAAAGGAAGCAACCAACTTCTTTAGAGGCTAATCCTTGGATTTTGCACGTCGTTTTGCAACTGATGAGCAACGAATCGTGTGGACAGGGCCTTTTCTAGGAAGACCCATATTTGCTCCTAATTATGATAATGTTTGCTCTTTTGAGTCTGATGAACTTGTACGGGTATTTTATTGCAACCTGAACTTGGAAAGAAATAAGTTGTTTTCCTCAGTCAAGGTAGAAGACGTAGTCTTAGACATGAGGACTTTTAGTTCAGTGTGCCATAACATACTATGTATGAGCATCATTGTCGGTTTTGGTGTTCATTTTTGTTGGGATGTAGTATGACAGATAGGAATTCTACTACTCTATGTATAGATTTTCTAAGAGGGAAATTGAAATGCATAAGGAAAGGACCTTATGTGAAACTGTTAAGAGTAGAGATATCCTATCTGTTGGGAATCTCGATCTAGAAGATTGTTTGCTTCATTACCTTATAAGCTATGTTATAGTTCAAAAATATTCAAATCATTCGCAAATTAGCGATATAGAACTACAACTCATGTATGCTATTAAGCATAACATTTTGATATATCGGGCTTTGAAGATAATATAGTCTTTAGAGATACTCAGATCCTCTTACCTTATGCTATAATGACCACAATCATACTTGAGCATTTTGGTGTTTCTACTACTGGGGAGTCCAATATCAAACTAGATGCTAGAGATAGCAAGATCGATATGGATGTGATCAAGAAGATGAGATTATTTCGAGACCCCAAGATTGAAATATGGTTTTTCCTTCTTTTTGATGAAGTCAAAAGGGGGACAAATAATTGAGATGTGTTTTTTGTTGAATATATTTTCAGGCATATACTTAAAAAATAGAGCGGGAATATACAAGATCGGGGGAGTATACAATATTGGGGGAACATACACAAATGAAATTGTCAAATCATATGAAGTATGCAGATTTAAGAAAACTCCATCTTTTAACACGATGTTGGTTTGTCATCATCAAAAAATGGGAGATTGTGAAGAAGATATTGCTCCTGACATTGGCATTATTTTGTTGAGGACACTACGATCACCAAAAAGAAGTAAAAGGAAGAAGACCTTGAAGACATAGAAGATTAGGCTTCAAGATCAATAGATTTTAAGTCTTCAATATGTACTTCTATCCTTAGACTCTAATATATTTAGTAGTGATGCTCTTAAGTGGAAAAATAATTTTTAAATCAATTGGAAAACTCTTATTCAAAAGAAAAAAATTTCAAATTGCTAAGTAACAAATTATTTGACCTAAGTAAGAGGTTACTGGTCCTGAGTAACATGTTACTTGAACTATGTGATAATGAGTACCACGTTACTGGGACTGAGTAATAGGTTACCAAACTAAGTAATGATATACCCATAAAAAATAAACACAATGTAACCGATTACTCTGAGGAGTAATCGATTACTCATTTCTGCAGTAAGTTTAGATAATCTATTACAACCTTCAGTAATTGGTTATAGAGAGTTGTTTGACTACACTTTCAAATCCAAACTGAACAACTTTCATCCAAATGAATGAGTTTCATTCCAATCAATTTCTACCTTCACATAGGGGTATGATGGTTGGTTGGAACATATTTATATGTCTTGAAACACCCATTTTGTGATACATTTCTTCTCACAACTTTCATATACAATTCTCTGTATTTGTTCTGCAACTTGAGTTTTAACTTTCACATTTGTCTGAAGTTGCACAAAGTGTTTGCAAAAGTTGACCAAACTTAAAAAGTAGATGAACATTGTATACAGAGTATAGAAAAAGTAAAAGGATTGCAAGTTATAACATTCATATCTTGTAAGGCAATCCTTGCCCTATTCAATTTCTTCATTCATCTTGTAATTACTCTTCACCATAGGATGAAGAGGAAAGGGGAAGAGTGTACTTATAAGTGATTTTTTCTAAGTGGTGAGATATAGGTGAGTGTGTGATGTACAAGTGATCTCGTGGTGAGATTTGTAATAGCAAGTTAATATTTATGGAAAAATCTCGTGCTGTAAGAGTATTGGATATAAATTTTAGTAGACAAGAAGGTGAACCAGTATAAAAATCATTGTGAACTATCTCTCTTCTCCCCACTCTCTTTATTTTTTGTTTCTTGGAAATTTTTCTGCATATTTTCCACCGCCACAAACTCTATTTTATAGCAGAAAACTAATTCACCCCCTCTTAGTTGTCCTCTTATACTTACAATTTCTACTTGTTTTACCCTCAAAATAGTAGGGATATAATCATTTCACTAGTTTCCATGTTTTAGAAATAGATTCAACAAATCAAATTTTGGTGTATAAGTTTTATTAACACTTTTTTATTCCATATGGTAAAATATAAGGATATCATAAAAAGAGTGTATGTACTTGTTTTTTTCCTCAAAATTGTAAGGATAGAGTCATATCACTAGTTTCCATATTAACCCCCATGTGTGACAACATAGAGAAATGGGGCTGCTATTCAACATCATCCCCATGTGAGTTGAGATATATAAAATAATTTGGAATATATTTTTAGAAATAATAATGTAACAAATCAAATTTTGATGTATAAATTTTATTAAGGCTTTTAACTTAATAAAGTAAATGCCAGGATACAATAAAAAGAGTGTACATTCATGGGGTACTTCAGGGGGAGGAATTAGTTGACTTAAAAATTATGGTCACTTTTTCTGCAAAATCAAGAGTTAACATGCAGCGGAAAATATATGCAAAAAAATAAACAAGAATAAATTAAATAAGGTAAGGGAGAAGAGTGTACATTAGGATTTTATACTGGTTCACCTTCTTGTCCATCGAATGCTACATCCAGTACTCTTGCAGCACAAGAGATTTTCCACTAAATATTATGAGTTGTAATTACAATATCTCACCCTGTGATATGTATGTACTTTACACACTCACTAATACTTATACCCTTGGAAAACACCTTTCCAAGTAACTCTATCACCTTTCTATTGACACCCTGTGAAAGAAAGTTATTACAATGAATGAAGAATTTGAATGATGGCATTGGATTGCCTTTATAAGTATGAAATATAATAACACTTGCAATCCAATCAACTCTTTTGTATACTTAGTAATAATGCTCTTTAAGTTTATAAATATTTGAAACACTTTACTTCAAGCAACTCTAAAAACGACTTTGAAAGTTTGAGTGCAAGTTGCTAGAAGTGCAGAAAACTATTTCAGAAAAGTGTAGGAAAGTTGTGAGAAAAGTGTTAAAGTTATGAAAGAGTTGTTCAATGAGTTGTTTACATTGTGAGTTCTAATGCCTTTAAATAGGATTTCCAATCACCCATTGTGCCATTATGAAAGAGTAGAAATTGTTTGGAATGAAGACATTTCGTTTGGGATGAAAACTCTTGAGTTTCGAATATGAAAAACTAATGTAACAGCTCTCAGTAACCGATTATAGCATTGAGTAATCGATTACTCAAGTGTTTTGTCCACTGTTTAATTAATTTTGAATTAGAGTAATCGGTTACTCACTTTGAGTAATCGGTTACTCAACTTTAATAACAATGGTAATCTGTTACTCAAAGACAGTAACATGTTACACAATATTTTTAAAAATGTTTTCATTTAAAACTTGAAGTGTTTCAATTCCTTTTAAAATATTTTGAGCATTACTACTTTGTATATTTAAGAGTTTTAGGATATAAGTACCTATAGAGACTTAATCTAATTATCTTGAAGCTTTAATCTTCTTTGTCCTCATAAGTATTCTTCATTTTCTTCTTTTTGGTGATGTTGGTGTCTTCATCAAAATCGTGCCAAGGGCAGGAGCAAAGATCTTCTTCACAATCTCCCCCTTTTTGATGATGACAAACCAATATCTTCTGGACAGTGTAGTTTTCTGAATTTTCTGAGAGTAGCATACTTTGTGATATATCTTGATTTTTCTTGATTATGCTCCCCCTATCTTGTATTCTCCCCCTTTCATTTGGAGTTAAGAGCCTAGAATAAAGTTTGACAGAAAATACACTCTTCGAATTTTTCTCCCCCTTTTGACTTCATGAAAAAGTAGAAAAGCCAAGAGTGCAACACAAGATATATAGCATACATGATGTATAGCACAATAGATATAAAAATTAATGTAGTGCATATCATAATAGCATAATATCATAGCATAAAATCAAAGTGAAGTCTGAAAAAGTGCAAAAAATTCTATTTATACGCACAGAGTAATCGATTACGCTACTTTGAGTAATCGGTTACTCAAATTGAAAATTTAAAAATTTTCAGACAGCAACTCAGAGTAATCGGTTACTCATTTTGAGTAATCGGTTACTGACCCTAGAAAAAATTTATTTTAAGCATACTGATGCACTGAAAATGATTTTTAACCCAAAAAATTTAAGTTTTTGAACATAAATAAATATATTTAAAACCAAGTAGGCATGAGATAATCATAATGAAGCAAACATATAGTCATATAAGCATGTTAAAATAGGTAAGCTTCACCAAGAATGTCTAATTCAAGTTTAATTTTGTAAAAAAGTTCTTTTGCCAAAGGTTTAGTGAAAATGTTTGCAAGTTGGTTATGAGTGTCAACAAATTCTACACGGATACATCTTTCTTTTGAACATGGTCCCTTAGGAAGTGATGCCTTATATCTATGTGTTTGGTTCTAGAATGCATAGTAGGATTCTTTGTGAGGTCTATAGCACTAGTATTATCATATTTCAGCGGAGTGCAACCTAAGTCTAAGCTATAATCTCGTAATTGTGGCTTAAGCCACAACACTTGGGCACAACAACTACCTGCTGCTATATATTCAGCCTCAATAGTGCTTAGCACAACACATGCTTGTTTCTTGCAAGACCTAGAGACTAAAACATTGCCTAAAATGTGACAAGTACCACTTGTACTTTTCCTTTCAGATTTACATCCGACAAAATCTGAATATGAATATCCAACCAATTCACATATACTTCCTTTTGGATACCATAGTCCAACTTCAGTTTAGCTTTAAGATACTTCATAATTCTCTTAGCAGCAACTAAGTGTGATTCCTTTGGTTTAGACTGATAACATGCACACAGACATACACTAAACATGATATCAGGTCTACTGTCAGTTAAATATAGAAGAGTCCGATCATACCTCGATACTTTGATATTTCAATATTTTTTCCACTCTCATCAGTATCAATGTATTTGCTAGATCTCATAGGAATAACTATTGGCTTGCAGTCATCCATATCAAATCTTTTCAGCAAATCCCTGCAATACTTGGTTTGACTCACAAAAATGCCATTATCAAGCTATTTGATTTGTAGCCTAAGGAAGTAGTTCAACTTTCCCATAATGGACATTTCAAATTCTCCATGCATCATTTTGACAAAGTCACTACACAAACTTTTATTAGTAGAACCAAAAATAATATCCTCTACATAAATTTGAACTAGTAAAGTATGATGATTTATTTTCTTTATAAATAGAGTAGTGTCGACCTTCCCTTTGGTAAAACCTTTTTATATTAGAAAAGTTGTTAGACGATCATACCACGCTCGTGGAGCTTGCTTTAGACCATAGAGGGCTTTCTTTACCTTGTAGACATGAGAAGGATGTTTGCAATCTTCAAAACCAGTTTGTTGTTCAACACACATTTTTCTTGAATGTAGCCGTTGAGAAAAGCGCTCTTGACATCCATTTGATATAACTGAAAATTAATAGAACAAGCATATGCAAGTAATAGCTTAATAGCTTCAAGTCTAGCAACTAGAGTGAAGGTTTCATCAAAGTCTATACCTTCTTCCTGATTGTATCCTTGGGCTACTAGTCTAGCTGTATTTCTAACAAGTTCCCATACTTCCTCCCAAACTTCGTTTCTCACAAACTAGTTTAATTCTTCTTGCATAGCAAGAATCCAGTGTTCATCCTCGATTGCATCATCAATCTTGGAGGGTTCTATCTGAGAGACAAAGGCCATGTTTAGACAAGCATCAAGCATTCTACGAGTAGTTATACCTTTACTTATATCACTGATGATGTTGTCAATAGGATGATTTCGACGAGTTCTCCATTCTTTTGGTAGATCTGAGTGAATATGCTCTTCTTGGGAAGATAGATTATCATCAATTCTCAATTCTTCAGGTTCAGTTGTAATATCAACAATAGAATTTTCTTTAGTATGGGAACTTGGCAAGTCTTCTTCATCACAGGATATCACATCCTTTACTTCATGATTGGTTTCATCACAAGTTACATGAACAGATTCTTCCATGGCTAGAGTTCTTTTATTAAAGACTCTATATGTTGTGCTCGTGAGAGAATAGCCAATGAAAATGTCTTCATCAGCTTTTGCATCAAACTTACCCAAGTTATCCTTACCATTGTTCAGAACAAAACATTTACAACCAAAAACATAGAGATGAGAAATGTTAGGTTTTCTACCTTTGAAGAGTTCATAGGGGGTTTTCTTAAGAATAGGTCTTATAAGAACTCGATTCGAAACATAACACGCAGTGCTAACTACATCAGCCTAGAAGTATTTTGGGAGGTTATTTTCATTCAACATTGTTCGAGCCAGTTCTTCTAAGGACCGTTTCTTTCTCTCTACAACACCATTTTGTTGAGGTGTTCTAGGAGCAGAAAAATTGTGGTTGATCCCAAGATCATCACAGAATTCCTCAAAAGAGGAGTTTTGAAATTCTCCCCTATGATCACCTCGTATAGTAGCGATTTTT
>NW_017718828.1:0-1235 GCF_001865875.1 Lupinus angustifolius
TCCACTATAACAAGAGCATAATAATTTCCACCAAAACTTTTTGTCCTTGAGGGACCAAATAAATCCATATGAAGTAATTGTAATGGTTTATTGGAAGAAACCATGTGCTTTGGTTTGAAAGAAGTTTTTGTTTGTTTACCCATTTGACAAGCACTACATAGTTTGTTTTTAACAAACTTCATTTTGGGTAAACCAACAACTAAATCTTTCTTAATGAGTTTATTCAAATGTTCCATATGAATGTGAGCAATTCTTCCATGCTAAAGCCATGCACTTAGGTAAATATAATAACAATGTTACTTGTGCCAATGATTTTTGTTATGATGTTCTATGCATAGGTAACAAGGCCTTTATTGCTTGAATAAATGATAATTTTGAATCTCCTTATGCTATGTGCTTTGAACAACCATTGTCGTGATAATACATTTATGCTTATGACTTTCAAGCACTCCTGCAAAAAAAATTAAAAATATTTTCTAGGTACCCAATGTGATTTGGGTCCTGCGGGGTTATCACCTTTCTCTATCCAAACATATTGGTCAGTTGGAATACCAACTTTTCTAATATGACATGAATTAGGAGTATGACCAACATTTTTACAATAAAATCATGTGAGTTGATGTTGATGCATCTTTTGTTTAGACTTGTAACAAGAATGTTGATCAAGATTTTCTTTATAAATATTATGCATGCAATCATTCTTAGTTTTCACAAAAGTACTCTTTATCATACCATTAGTTTTTCGGCTATTTGTGTAGCCTAGACATCTTCGGTCATTGGTATGATTTTGAGTATTTATAATATTGTCCAATTTATAAGTATTCTTCTTGACCATATTCATTTCTTGATTTAATGAATCAATTTTAGTTTCAAGAGTGTCACATTTTGGACATTCAATGCACTTGTCATTTGATTTGGATTTTAAAGCATCCAAATCTTTTTGTATAATTTTATTTTTACTCTTAAGAAGTTCTATAGTGTTTTTCTGATTTATGCACACTTTAGAGAGTCTAATAAATTCTTCATGTAATTCACAAAGATCGTGATGTAACTCATTATATGAAAATGTATCATTTGGTTCAGAGTTACTAACCTAGTAATCGTCATTTGAATTATGTGAAGCCATCAACAAATATGTGTTTGGTCTTTAATTCCGAGTTCTGCATTTGAACCATCATCTTTATCTTCTGATATAACATTTGTTCTTCTATGCTTCTTCTCCTTCTTTTTTTTGA
>NW_017718829.1:0-1214 GCF_001865875.1 Lupinus angustifolius
CTTCTTCTCCTTCTTTTTTTTGAAAGTATGATGCTTTTGTATGGCTGGACAAGCACATTTTAGATGATCTGGTTTTCTACATATTGAGTATGTAGATTTTTTGCTTTGATGTTGATGCTTCACTATTTGTTGTAGACCTTTGTACTTCTTTGGCTCCATGTGTCCTTTCTAGAGTGTCCCAAATTTCTTTCGATGTTTTTCAACTTGACACTCTATGGAATTCTTTTTCTTCTAGAGCCGACACAAGAATGTTTTTGGCTTTAAGGTCGTATTGCAGTTTCTTCTTGTCTTCATCGTTCCATGAAGATTTTGGCTTTATTTCTCTTATACTGTTGATAAAAGTAAACGATATATATGGTCCTTCTTCAATGGCGTTCCATAGGTCCAAGTCTTGAGATTCAATAAAGATCCTCATTCTGATTTTCCAAAAATCATAGCACTCTCCAACAAAGCTTGGAGGGCAGTTGATGTTGGGATCTTCTCCTAGGAAGGATCTTGAGGCTGATATAGGATCAGACTTGAGAATATCTTACTCAAATATAGCTCTGGTGCCAATTTTAAGAACGAGGTTGCAACTAAGAGGGGGTGAATTAGTTGACTTAAAAATTATGGCCACTTTTTCTGCAAAATCAAGAGTTAACGTGCAGCGGAAAATTAATGCAAAAAAAATAAACAAGAATAAATCAAATAAGGTAAGGGAGAAGAGAGTACACATGGATTTTATACTGGTTCACTTTCTTGTCCACTGAAGGCTACGTCTAGTACTCTTGCAGCACAAGATATTTTCCACTAAATATTATGAGTTGTACTTACAATATCTCACCCCGAGATCTCTATGTATCTTACACACTCACTAATACTTATACCCTTGGAAAACACCTTACCAAGTAACTCTATCCCCTTTCTAGTCACACCCGGTGAAAGAAAGTTATCACAATGAATGAAGAATTTGAATGATGGCTTTGGATTTCCTTTACAAGTATGAAATATAATAACACTTGCAATCCAATCAACTCTTTTGTATACTTAGTAAAAATGCTCTTTAAGTTTATAAAACTTTGAAACACTTCTAAGCAACTTCATAAAAATAACTTGAAAGTTTGAGTACAAGTTGCTAGAAGTGCAGAAAACTATTTCAGAAAAGTGTAGGAAAGTTGTGAGAAAAGTGTTAAAGAGTTATGAAAGAGTTGTTCAAAGAGTTGTTTTCATTGTGA
>NW_017718830.1:0-25539 GCF_001865875.1 Lupinus angustifolius
TCTGAAAAACTAATGTAACAACTCTCAGTAACCGATTATAGCATTGAGTAATCGATTACTCAAGTGTTCTGTCCACTGTTTAATTAATTTTGAATTAGATTAATCGGTTACTCACTTTGAGTAATCGGTTACTCAACTTTAATAACACTGGTAATCTGTTGCTCAAAGACAGTAACCTGTTACACGGTATTTTTAAAAATGTTTGCATTTAAAACTTGAAGTGTTTCAATTCGTTTTAAAATATTTTGAGCATTACTACTTTGTATATGTAAGATTTTTAGGATAGAAGTACCTATAGAGACTTAATCTAATTATCTTGAAGCTTTAATCTTCTTTGTCTTCATAAGTATTCTTCATTTTCTTCTTTTTTGTGATGTTGGTGTCTTCATGAAAACCGTGCCAAGGTCAGGAGCAAAGATCTTTTTCCCAATATCGAGCTACCGGTTCCAGTATACCATCCAAGTTATGTTATTTAATGGAAGAGGGTATTTAGCCTAGTTTGCTTAAACTGCTTGAAAAATGAAAATACTAAGTTTCTAGCATTATGCAGTGGTGTAGCACAAAGATTATTGTTTTCCTATTTTCCATATACTAATGTAATACAAGTTTCTATACGTGAGTCAAAAGAATTGATGGAACTTGTTAAAGTGTTGGGTCAGGATGTGATATCAAGCCAATTATATGTTTTTTTCAATTCGCCCATACAAAAAGAATTTAGCTCATGGATTAAGATCTCTTAAAAAGTGGTATTAAAACCGATGGTTCAACGGATCAACTGAATATTGAAATGACAAGTGGTCGATAGATCCATGCAAGACCTTGTGTCAAATATCTTCTTGGCAAGAAGCCAAGCCGATCTTGATACAAGTAGAAAGAGAGTAACTCATACTTGAGGGGGATAGTTTGTATTCCAAATTTCCAAGTGTGAAGAAGTCTCACATGTGTATAAGTGAATGAGTTAAAGAATATAAAAGTAGATGAAGTTATAGACCTAATGTCATAAGATTTTGATGAAAATGTGATATCAAATCAACTTAAATGTTTCTTTCACTTGGAATATGGAAGAACAATTTAACTTTTATGAATATCTCTTAACACTTAAATTGACTATCTTCTCTAATTTCAAAAAAACTGTTTGAAGGAAAATGTTGGGTATTCCAAGTACCCACATTTGAGGGGGGGATTGTTGGGTTTATTCAAGTGTGAAGTCCCATATTGGATATGCGGGAAGGGGTGAAAACGTTTATAAGAAGGAAATGCACATGGAACTAATGCCTTAAGGTTTTGGTTCAAAATGTGGTGTCTCACTTGTGGCTCCTCACTCTTCCCATCCCCATGTAACAATGGAACTCCCCGGTAGTTGGAGGCTCCCCGATCGCAGTCTGGTCCAACAAGTGGTATCAGAGCCGATGGTTCGGCTGGGACATGGTGGACTCAAGGGGGAGTGAACTGGAAAGTGTATGGTACTCACACTTGAGGGGGAGATTGTTGGGTTTATTCAAGTGTGAAGTCCCACATTGGATATGTGGGGAGGAGTGAAAGAGTTTATAAGAAGGATAGACCCATGACCTAATGCCTTAAGGTTTTGGTTCAAGACATGGTGTCTTACTTGTGACTCTTCACTCTTCCCATACCCACGTAACCATGGAACTCCCCGGTGGTTGAGGCTCCCTGGTCGCAGTCTGGTCCAAAAAGTGGTATCAGAGCCGATGGTTCGGCTGCGATATGGTGGACTTAAGGGGGAGCGAACCAGAAAGTGTGTGGTACCCACACTTGAGGGGGAGATTGTTGGGTTTATTCAAGTGTGAAATCCCACATTGGATATGTGGGAAGGGGTGAAAGAGTTTATAAGAAGGAAATGCACATGGAACTAATGCCTTAAGGTTTTGGTTCAAGACATGGTATCTCACTTCTGACTCTTCACTCTTCCCATACCCATGTAACAATGGAACTCCCCGGTGATTGGAGGCTCCCCGGTGGTTGGAGGCTCCCCGGTGGTAGTGTAGTCCAACAAGTGGTGTCAGAGCCAATGGTTCGGCGGCTCAATGGAGTATTGAAGCGACAAGTGGTTGGTAGATCCATGTGGAATCCCTGTGTCGAAAGTCTTCCTGACGAGAGGTCAAGGCGGCGTGTTCCGTTGATGAAAGGATAAGCCAACGGCGGTGCAAGTGGGTAGAGAGCTGAGCTCTGGTGTATTCAATACTCGAAGGGAAATTCACACTTGAGGGTGAGATGTTGGTTATTTCAAGTGTGAATGAAGAAGTCTCACATTGAGCAAAGATGGATGAGTTAAAGAGCATATAAGTGGATGGACTCATAGACCTAATGCCTTAACATTTTGGGTCAAGATGTGGTGTCAAGCCCACTTATATGCTTCTTTCACTTAGCTCATAGAGGATCCTTGTAACCCATGGATGAAGATCTCCCAACAAGTGGTTTTAGAGCCGATAGTTCGGCGGCTCAATGGAGTATTGAAGCGACAAGTGGTCGGTAGATCCATGTGGGATCCTTGTGTCGAAAGTCTTCCTGACGAGAGGTCAAGGCGGCGTGTTCCGTTGAAGAAAGGATAAGCCAACGGCGGTGCAAGTGGATATAGAGCTGAGCTCTGGTGTATCCAATACTCGGATGAGAATTCACACTTGAGGGGGAGATGTTGGGTATTCCAAGTGTGAATGAAGAAGTCCCACATTGAGCAATATGGATGAGTTAAAGAGCATATAAGTGGATGGACCCATAAACCTAATGCCTTAAGGTTTTTGGTCAAGATATGATGTCAAACCCACTTATATTCTTCTTTCACTTAGCCCATGGAAGATCCTTGTAACCCATGAATGAAGATCTGCCAACAAAAAATAATTTAATAGCCGTTCTTGTATGTTTATGTTATTTCTGTTATTCTATAATCAATGCAAATCATTAAATAATAATAACTACAAATGTGAAAATATCACCCAGAACTATTTTTTGATGTAAAATAAATTGATCCTACAATGTTTCCATCATGTATAAAATGTGTTGGCACATCATATATACACATCATTGAAAGTGTAAATACAAATATATTGGTTTTAAACTTTTGCCCTTTCGTATCACGGGAAGTTTATAAATGTTTTAATATTAGGTTGTTAGGACATGTTCAAACTAAAGAAGTCCTATTAAATTATTTAGCTAATATTATACGTAGAGCATGCTTTTTCTTTGCACTATAAATTGACCAAACAATATTTGAACGATTACATGCAGACGAAGAAAAATATGACTCAAACTCTCAAGTTTCTTTTTGCCATGGTTCTTTTCTTTTCGCTCTTATTTGTTGTTACTAGAGGTGAGTAAAATCTCTTCTTCTCAAATACTAGCTTTTATTTTTATACTCTCATTAACAATCTCTAATTTTGGAATTACATCACAGGGGATATTCGTTGTACTACTTCCTCTGACTGCCCAAAGAATCATGTTTGCGTTATCGGTTGGTGTATAGAACCACTTTAATAGTTAAGTCAATTACTAATTTACATCTATTTTAAAGTTGTCAATAAATATGAAGGTCTAAAAGTTTTATTTTATGATTTTGTTTTTTTGTTATAGTGCTAACTCTTTGATATTTTTTATTTACATATCAGCGTTTGAAGAGCATTACACTATAACATGAAAGTGCTTCGAACTATGATCGTCTCACACAGATATGGCTTGCTGAAAGATTACGATTAGCTACTTCAAATAATAAAAGACAATATAATTATATAGCAACTTGCATAATAATCATTTGTCCTCTTGATGAATTTATTTAAGAATAAAGTATGAGAGAACAAAAAATTGATGTGTATTAGCATGAGCAATTATAACCAAGAGTTGATTATAAATAAAGAGTGAAAAAAGTTTTAGTTAGCTATGTTTGTATTTCCAATTTTGAATAATTGTTTTTGATTTATGTTTTCTTATATGTGGAGCTCGGTTATGTTAGGATGCAACTATACTATAAGGTAGAGGTTCAGAGGTAAAATACTAAGAATCATAAGACTAATATAAATATAATTTCAACACTCAGTTATTAATGGAATCAAAACTTTTTCTTTACGTGATAAATATAAAATGCAAAAAATATAACTATTTGAAATTTACGCTAATTAAGTGGGCATCTATATTTTATATAAACCACTCTATGTTCATGTTCAGTTCAGATCAGGTGGTGGCACCGATTTCATATGGAAATGAAATTACACAAACGTTATGGTTAGTATATCCAAATTTTTATATTTAAGTCAAGAACTGATATGAACATCGATAAGTGGTTTTTAAATAAAATCGACTCCTATACAGGTGACTACTTTATCTCCAATAAGTGTGTTTCAAGAAAAAACTTAGAGTGCCTAAAATAAAATAATAAAAGCTAAGACCTAAGAAACTTAACTCCCATACATCAACAAGCAACATGCTATTCACTTAACAAGGAACATCATCAATCTTTGACATGGGCCCTCCTCTCATCATCAATATGTTCTTTTTTGCTTATATAGATTAGGTGTCACGTATATTGGATCTTATGTGTATACATATTTTTTAGTTAGGTATTTTCTATATTCGATTTTACTTAGGTTTAGGAGAAATTTTTTATGGGCAATAAAAAAATTAATAAAAGGAAAAAAAAAAAGGAGAACAAGTGATACTCACATCCATATATAGTTTTTAGATAATTAATATAAGTCGATAGGTTTAAACTCATTCTACATATGAGAAAATAAAATGAATGTATATTACTTTTAGAAGGCTCTAAGAATTTAAATAAATTAACTCCAACACATCATCTTTTTAAAAGCTTGTATTCTCTAAAACGATCTTGTATCTACTATGTTATAATGTCCAAATAATTACTAACCAAAGAGATATCCACTTCTCCTTCTTCTTTCTCCATTTGCACCATGTCATAAAAAATTGAGAAGTTGGCCTTAACTTAATTAAGAATAGTAGAGTTAAGGCCAAACCACAAACATAATTTTTGCCACAAAATATAAGACTTTTTAGCAAGAGTAGAACAAGTAGCTTATTGATTCATCCAACTCTCTTGAACAAGTGACTAAGCATTATATCTTTGTTAGAACATTCTTTGACCACAATCTCTTTAAGTAGTCACTCTCCTTATTTTCATCCTTGTTTTGGTGTCATGTCTTTGACTTTCTTTGAACTTATTTATTCGAGAATAATTAATGAGTTAATTAATAAAATTCCCTAAAAAAATATTTTTTACGGGAGAAATATCATGGGGAAGTAATAACATCAATAATGTATTTGGACAATATTAATACCACACCAATTATAGAGTCTAGGAATTTAGAGGAAATACAAAATTTGTAGTGCAGAAATTCATACTCAAAACAATATTTGGGCCCTCCCCTTAGGGCTTGTATATTCGTGTAGATATTTTAACCTCCCAATTCTGACGCAATAATACACAAAGAGAAAAATGTATGTATCGATATTGTGAAAGTTTTATACATTATTATTACATTATCTCTAACATTTGTTCTGGAAAACACCGAAAAATGTTGCCAGCAATATTTTCTAAATTGTAGCAAATCTTGTATATGATGTTTATGTTGCAAACTTTAATTAAGAATATTTTTCAACATCTTTAGTAACATAAAATGATTTTCAAGGCGTAATGTTTCTTATGTTTTAAATTTATTAAAAATGTAATATCTATGTTTTGACAATATAAATATTTATACATATTCAATGTATCATTCACCATTCATTTGTATTATTTTTATTTAAAATTAAATGATTATTAAAAATTAAAGATATATGATACAGTGATAGTGTAAAAGTCTCTTACACTGTCAGTATATACATATTTTTCTTATTTCGATAATTAATTTTTGGTGAATATTTAAGTCTTCACTCTTCATATTTTTCCGATACATTTTAAGAATAGAGAAATGATTGAGCAAAGACTAAGAAAAAATTTCTTATGTTATATGTGTATCATTCATAAGTCATATATTAAATATTATTGAATTTTAAATAAAATTATATTAATATATTGTTTTGGTAAGTATATGCTAGATATGTAAAGTGCTAACAATGTACATTTTTTTTACTTATTAATATAAATCACTAAACTCTTTTCAGAATGCATTCGGAAAGATGTTATTGGATAACTATTTTCAAACCCTTTCGCAAATATATTTTAAATATTGTGATATGAAATAAAAAATAAAATAAAAAGTGGTGCAATTAATGCCTTACCGAACACAATTTCATGAATTCAAGGTAGAAATTGGTAATCAATTACCAAGTACGCATCAACCAACCATGGCATGCAGATGTACTTTTGTAGTCAAATTTAAATCAAGCATAATATATAAATTTATAAACATATATTTCAGTGTGCCAATAAAAGTATACTTCTAAAAACAAAAATTTTATGGTTTGGGCTGGAATTATATTTGTGATGTCATCGAATATTCTTTCACCTAGTGATCCATTGATTCCTCACAGAAAATTCAAAACATAAGTATTTCTTCCAAAAAAAATTCGTACATGTACTTTAAGAGATTCAACTCAATAATACTTACAAACGCTTAGTTTTCTTCCCCTTTCATCAACACATCAGTGGCAGAGATGTGTTGATTATCCTTTACAAATGTAACCTATCAAACAACTTAAATGTTAGTTACAAGTTCCATGGTTGTCTTACATCATAGCACATATCAAGGAATAAAAACTATTCTCAATTTAAATTAATGTAAAATTTAATGTTTTATTTGCAATCAAAAGTATATATGAGTTAGGTTTTGAGAGCTCTTCATGCATAAGTAAACCTCATGTCTGTATTAACATTTACATATTTATACAGTATTCACGAATAAGATTCTTAATTCGCTAGTAAGTTTTGTACCCACAATCTTGCGGGTTGTAAAATAATTTCTTAGTAGACCAATATTCATTAACAAATAATTAATTAGTAATGTATTCACTTTTTTATAATTAATATATAATAGTAATTATCAATCCACAATCCAAAACCTTACCCTAAAGACACAAGTTGGTACCACCTTAGATTAAAATTACATGCCTAATTTATTTACAAACCATGCATTCACTAGTATCTTATTTGTTTGTGAAAGCCATAATTGAAAGTGCAAAGTGTCAAGATATCATTTAGCTTGTCTATGTTTTCATGGAGACAAAGATTCAAGAGTTTCATGTCAAAACTAGAGTCTTAGATATGTGTCTTAGTTATTGAGTCTAGGTTAGGTAAACCTAGATGCAAATCTCACAAGTTCTAAAAACTATCATATCATTTATATGAGACATGCCATCTAGCTTATTATATGTTCATGCATTAATCATACATGTTATTTGTGCATCTTAGGCATAATATAATGGTAAAACATGTATAGTTGATAAGCATAACATATAGGTCGTTTACCATTTAATATCTTAACTGAAAATATGTCAGTTAATCGATTAAGTAAGGCTTTAATCGATTAACGTGAAAACAATTTTAATCGGTTTCAACAGATAACTGAAAAACATAATTTAGTTATTCTAAATAGCCCGTTAATCGATTAACATGACACTTAATCGATTAACTAGGCACAAAACAACTTTTCTATATAAACTGTGTTTTTACACCATGTTTCATACATTCATTTTTAGAATTGCTAAGTTGCATATTTTCGTGTACTTTGTATGTCATATAGGCAGAGAGAATTGCATGAGAGATTAGTGAGAGATAGTATCATGCTTAGAGATTAAAATGTCATCCATTGCATGTGATTAAATGTGTTCATCATTCTATCTTTCTTGCATGATTCTTTCAATTCTTTTAGAGATTTCTCAGGGTAAAAATTACATGTTCTTCATGATTTTGATCTTATACATATTCTTAATAATTTGTGAGATTTGTATAGGGTTTATAACTTGTTCTTAATTGTAATATTTGAGCTATTTTGTGCTTCACGTTACTCTATTTTTGTTGTGATTTTTATAACAAGGAAAGTCATCTCTTGGTGTCGTAACACCAATGAAATATAGGGAGTCTTCACCAAGACTTGGAGGTCTTGAGTTTATAACATACTCTTGGTTGGGGTTGGATCGTAGGAAAGGTTTTCCTAGATGATTGGTAAGGTCAAACCAAAGTAGAGGTTCTAGGAATTCAAGAAGGTAGCGCTCAGGGTCTTGTAATTGGAAGTGTATATGTAAGATACATTGGCTTCAATTTTTAGTGAAGAAAATCTTCGAGATCAGAAGGGAGGACTGGATGTAGTTTTGCAGTGGAACGCAAAACGAACCAGTATAAAATTCTTGTTGCAGGCTGTTTCTTACCCTATTCTCTTTACTGTTTTAAGTAGCTTTTAATTGTCTATTGTAGCTGATATTTTGGATATAGTAACTCTGCCATATAAAGATCATTTTTGTTCAAATATATCTGCTATATCATATCTGTATAATTTGTAAGTGGATGTGTAATTAAGCCATTCAACAGCTGTTAATTATGGGTGATTTAATCGATTAAGGCAGTCTTTAATCGATTAACTGACTGATTTTCTATAATAGGGATTCGGTGCAAATAGCGGTTTGTGGCAACCACGACACCTATTTAACCCCAATTCTAAGTGTATTCTTTCACTGATACCTAACAATAATGTGTAGATCTATTTATGTCAAGGGAACTTTAACACAACTAATTCAATATATTATAATCATATGTATGGTTTAGTATAAGCATTGTATTATATGGTTTAGTATAAGCATTGTATTATATAAGCTCATACATCACAACTTTCTCATATATAAAATAAAGAATACACCAATTACTTATTCATCACTACTTATATTATCGTTGCTACCATTATTATTGTTGTCATCATTATTGTTGCCACCATTTTCATGATCTCTTTGTCAACTCCTCCCCTATTACCTCCCAATTCTACCATTATTGTTGTCTCTAGCACCTCCATTATCATCAACTATCTACCACTAGTCCACTACGAGTGCAACATATATCACCACCAATACTACCATTATCATCACAACTACCATCACTACCACTACCACTCTCTCCATCACTACATTTACCTACCTCCATGACAATCACAATTACTATTACTACCTCAACCACTGCTATCATATTGACCATTATTGTCACCACCATTACCACCATCTCTATCAAACATGTAACAATACTATTTATATGACACCATTTTTTTAAATATATTATAAAATATCTACAATATTCAAAATTTGTGATGTCTTATAGAACCTAATCTTATATTATCAGTTATTATCCTCTCATGCATGTTAATAGACCCTTATCATCATTTCAGATTATATTATTGTGTTATAAATACAACAACGATCAAACCTTTATCTCATTAGGTGCAGTCGACTACATGGATTAAACAACATCATAATGTTCCATTCTAAACATGTTCGTTGACAAAATATTAATCTCTAAGTCTTTCTTTATCATTCCCCCTATAGTTGTTTTAGGAATTGGTTTATCCTACATTTTAATCATTCTCGTATGGAGCTTCTACCAATCTCCAATATACGTGTTCATAAATACACTATTTTAGTAATATAATGATGGAAACCAATTTTAAAAATGGAAATCCTAAACATCTCAAATTTTGACAACATTATTTACAATTCAAAATTTCCATTTTCTTTACTTCAAATGTATCTTCAATTTTCCCATTAGTTTGTAATAATAGTCCAAAATACCTCACACACACAAAATGTTGCAATTATATTGGTATAGGAATCGATTCTTTCAAAGGATTTGTAGAACGGAATTGTAGTCAATTTGACTCCCATAGGTGTATGATGTAACACCCTAAATCGGTGGAACAAAAATAAATAAACAAATGGGGAAAGGATTTAAGACGAAAGCAAAGCCATATTGAAACACGTGAAAGAAAATTTTCCACAAATATTTTTCATATGAAGCTTATCTTGAACTTCAAAACGAATAGGAATTGCCTTAATAAATTATCCAAAAATAATATAAATTGCTCAACTTGTTGAGGATAAAATATGACACTCTGACTCAGATGTTACATCCTACAACACATTGATTCACTACATAACTATAAGGATTATCTTTCCTTTCCTTCGGACAATGACATGATCATTCTCCATGAAGTCACGTACTCCCTAAAATATTAGGAGAATAAGTACTTTCACATATAGTATATAAACAACACATAAGGTATCAGATTCACATAGGAGATGTCATATAATAATTATCACATAGATGTAATCATATGTGAAATGTCAATATCATGATGTATGAACATCTATAATGTCTATCTTGACACAATTATCAACTCTCTAAATTAGTGCATGGAAAAATAACTCCTAACAGGATCACATCATTAACAACAATGGTACTAACACTGGTCGAGCTCGACCAGTCCTATGCTTTTCTTAGGAAGCGAACAAAATGAATATGTGAATGTAAGTGTGCAGTGCATGATTTGGATGAAGACGAAGCACGAGGTCGTAGACAAAGCCAAACCATCAACAACAAAAACATTGAATACTTTAGTTCAAGCGTCAAGTGGATCAACAAAAGCTTAAGAGAAAATTTTCATTGTCTTAAATTCTAAGATGTTTTAGATGCACATTCATGCATTCATACATGATTTGGATGCATTAACATTCATGCATGACTTCATGACTTTGATGCATTAAACAAGGTTGAACTTATATCATTTCAAAATCATGCATCATACATTAGTAAAATCATATTAGAGGTTCATAACATATTAACTAAGTGTTTTTTCAAAAAAACTTAATCGATTAAGATATTATTTAATCGATTAAGTATTTGCAAATGGGTAACCCATTAAGCGATTAAGTTCATGGTTAATCGATTAAGTCAGTTTCAGTTTTGAAATCTTGGATTTTTAAAGAACGTTAACCGATTAAGTGTCAACATAATCAATTAATATAACAGAAAAATGATTGAAACTGCATTTATTTTTAACTAAGCATTCAAATAGGTTTTAGAAAGAATTATCAAGATGAAACAAGGGAGTTTCTGTAAAATAGAGCTAGATACTTTAACACAAGATAATAGAATTTTCATTAATCTTTGAAGAGAGTAATTCAAGCATTCATATCATATCAAAATTTTCAAGAACTTTTGCATATCATAATAATTCATCTTCATATTCTTAGATAATGAGATATTTCAAAAAGGTTTTGATATTCTGAATTGAGTGTATGTTAGCACAAGAAAAGGTGCAAAAATTTTGTACACGAAAACAACGAGTTAGTTGTAATCAATCTCTTAAGGTGTGAGGTATCACTGTAGAATAAGAGAAGAATTTAGAGAAATCCTATGCTAGTAACAGTGAGACTATTCATTAGAAGCTAGGTCCAAAAATTTCTTGGTGGAAGATTTTTTATAAGGACATTCCATTTCTTCATAGTGAAAGCCATTCACCTGGATCGGAAGGAGAGGACTGGATGTACATTGCAGTAGTTGGCAATCGAACCAGTATAACATCAACTTTGTCAATTTCTCTTATCTTTGCTCTTTTACATTTACGCAATTATCAATTTCCATTATATTGAATACAATTCATATTAGGATTGTTGCATTTTTGGTTATGCATGATTAATCATCTAAACTGAATTATTAAAGTACATGTAAGAATAGATTGATCATTGTATTTCGTTATATCAAGAACCAAATATTTTTCAAGAAACTAATCGAGTTGATCGATCAAGACTGAAGTTAATCGATTAATTAGAGAAAATTGTTAATTCACTAAGTAATCATTTAACCGATTAAAATAATATAAAATTAATGATAATCTTCCTAAATTGAAAAGTTTTAAATGTAAAACGAACTACTTATGTAAGTATTAGATGACAACTAAGAGGGTGGTGAATTAGTTGTATGTGGTAATGGTCAATTTTTCTACTAAGATATCAAAGTGTTTATGTAGTGGAAATATTGCAGAATGATTACCAATTGATAACTTCAAAATAAATAGATAGAGTAGAGAGAAGAAGGAAAAACATATGGTTTTTATACTGGTTCATCTTCTTGTGTGTTAAAGGCTATTTCCAGTACTCTTGCAGCAGAAGAGATTTCTACACTAGATATTTTGAGTTGTAATTACAATCTCTCCCTGAGACTCCTTGTACCTTACACACTCATAATGAGAAGTTTACAACAGGTTTGAAGAATGAATTCTATGGCAGGATTGCATTTACAAGATATAACAATTTATAACATGAAATCCTTAGACTCAACACCCTTAGTATACAATGCTCTTGCAAGGATTAAATTTGAAAATTTTAGAACTTTTGCACTTGAAGCAACTTCAGAAAAATTCGGAAAGTTTAGAACAAAAGTTGCAAGAAAAAGTGAAGAGATCTGTATATGAAATTATGTATGATTCATGTGTATTAATTGTGATTCAAATAAGAGTCTTAATGTCTTTAAATAGACTTCCAATCATCCAATATACTTTTCCATGAAGTTGGGACACAATTAGAATGAAACCCATTGAGTTTGAATGAAAGTTTTTTAGCTTGGATTTAAAATCTAGTTATAACAACTCTGTGTAATCGGTTACACCATGATGTAATCGATTACTCAAACTTTATTGCCAGAGTTGTAATGAATTAATCACTGATTTAATCGGTTACTCTGTGTCAGTTATTGTTGTGTAACTATTTACTCAGTCAGGTAACATATTATGCAGTCCTAGTAACCTGTAACCAATTGTCACATAGTTCAGGTAATGTGTTACCAAGGTCTAGTAACCTATTACTCAGGTCAAGTAACTTGTTACTTTGCTTTTTGAAAATTGTTTAACTTTTTCTACGAGTTTTCAATTCTTTTCAAAATAGTTTTTTTTTACTTTCATTTGAGCATTGCTTACTAATTGTATTGAAGTGTAAAGGATAGAAGTACCTATTGAAGACTTAGACTCTAATTGAAGCTTGATCTTCATGTACCTTCAATGTCTTCTTCCTTTTTCCTTCCTTTTGTGTGATATTGGTGTCTTCATCAAAACCATGCTAAGGTTAGGAGCAAGATCTTCTTCATAACTTTTCATCCCTTCTAGGTGTGTTAGAGCCCTTGTTACCCAACAAAATATATCGTCGTGCCCACCATTGGTAACTCATATGCGAACTACCATGCACTCAGTAACGTCAGACTACCGCCGGTAAGCTAGGATAGTCACTATGTCATCCTGAACATGATACCTTGAACGGGGTGTTAGAGGTCACCGCAGTTACTGCGAGGAGTTCTGTCGGTGCAAGGGAGCTTCCATATTCCTGATAGCTCAATCCCCATCAACAATGTCCCATCAACAAAGTCAGACAAATAGGGTACTATGTTGGGTTCTCGACACAAATCTAAAGTGTCGTATCTTTCCGTAGACTATACAATCAATAGTAGACTTAGTGATACGGATGCTATGATCCACACAAGACATGGCAACAATCTCTTTAAGAAGAACGAAGGGTAACTTTTCACGGGAATCACGACAACTTTAGTAAAATAAGGTTTTGACCAGAAGAATAATTTTATTGTAAGTCTAGATAAATTATACTAAATTGACAGTTTGGAAAAACAACCTTAGAAGTATGGTTTATCAAATTGCTTGCTTTTGATTTATAAAACCAAATCATCGTTTAAAGCCATATGTTGACACGTTTTTCCAAAACAACATTATGTCAGTTTTCTCTTAAAATACTATCTAGTGCTTTTTGAAATACCTTAGCTGGTGAAATCTCATTAAAATAAATTCCTTTCCCTTCGTTCTATTCTTCTCATAAAAACAAGTTTTTCAAACTCCATTCCATGAGGAATACTCATATGTCGTGTCATGCGAATGCACAATGATTGTTCTATCATGATGCATCAATTTATTCAACATTCTCAATAATCAATCAATTCAGAGAGTACTCATACAACACCAATATAAATTCTGCAATTAGTCATATAAATTACAATTCCATTATCAGGATTAAGCAGTAATATCAAGCATATAGCTAATTCACCTTACGTGGAACCATTAGACAATCATTCCATCAAAATAACATTAATCATACTAGTCATTTCAATTTTCAAGATAAACAGATAATCATGCCTTTCCCATCAAGATCACAGATCCATCATAAAGTCATATGCCAAATAAAATCCTTTCAATCTCAAATAAGTAATTTACGAGTCAAAGGGCCTTAACACATAGTTACTCGCGACCACAAAAATAGTATTCGACTATATCTGCCTTAGGACTAGCTGAGAGATGCACGACTATCTTTGGCATCATTTCCAATCTCATACATGAAAGTACTTCTCTCTATCCTCTAGCTTCACAAGTTCTAATACTTCTTTGCCATAGCTCTCCCGATTTTCGAGTAATTAATTACGTCTGGAACGATTAACTCTGATGATTCGATTTTATTGAAACTTATTAAGAAATCATCCTAATAGAGTTATAGACATGAGAATATATCCTAATATTTAATTTGCATACAATTAGAATCTTGATCGAGCAAGATAAAAATCTCATAGGCTTATTTGGCTCTAAAGGTCAAAATTTGCCCAAAAGGCCTCGATTCGCTCTGGAATAAGTTCTGGGATTCGATAACTTAAGACATAAATGAATATTACTAAGGAAAAACTAAACATTTAACATAAATTTGTTCATCGTAGGAATGTTAAGGATCTTTTGGGTTCCCTGGAGTCATTGTTTTTGGTTTAGGGCTTTCCGCGAGGTAAACGACCTCTCGTTGTCGTAGAACTTGCAAAAGTGTGTCATAATTTCATGAGAGGGTAGTATAACTACACTAACAACACCTAGGAAGTAGATATATGACATTTTAAGTCATACGCAGGACATTTGATGCATTACCATAGAGTACTAAAGACCTATAGGTTGAACCCATGATATTAATGACGTTTCAGCTTCCCAGTCATTACATAATGCAATGGTAAGCTCCGAAACCCTAGGAATTTCATGACTAAAATAAGACCACATTCCAGAACATATAAATTTCAAGATGTAAGCACATTCTTGTGGTTAACTTTGGCTCTAGAGATTCACACACATCCTACAACCCCAAAATCACCCTTTTTATTAACATCTTAGCTTTTCAACATGATAATGTGTGCGTAGGATTTGGAAACTCTGACACCCCGAGTTTATAGCCATAAACCAAATCAAAACATTAAGATGATAAACATGCAACCACTAAGCAAGAGTAACTATGATATTTATAATCAACCTAGAGGCATATGACTCCATAACTTATACACCATGCATGGATTCATGGTTCTCTTTAAAACATAATTCTCAGGATAGATTTTAGAGTCTTTTAAAGAGATAATTTCGGCGATTTGAGTTTAAAATTGAGTTCCTCATACCTCAATTTAGTTGACTACTCCTTTGGGTGAAAATCGTTGGAAAGACTTAAGCTAAATCCACAACGAACTCACTTCACTACCTTAACCTTGCTCATGAACATTCAAGAGAGAAAATGAGCTATGAAGAACCTATAGATTGGAAAACAAAGATCGTAACTATGATCACCATACCTTAAGGATGAGATATTCTAACATACATATGAGATTAGAGGAGAAAATATAGAGGCCCCCTCCCTTGTTGTTACTGCCACGAGAGAGAGAAGAGGAGAGGAGGGAGATGAAGTGTTTTGGTATTTGACTTGTCTTGGTTGTTATGAAGAACAGGAAGCCCCTCAATGGCTTTATATAGAGGGTATTAGGGGCTGTTGGGCTTGGTACATTATTAGTCGGGAAATGACAACATGATTAAGGAGTGATTAAAGGGTTAAGGGTAGGTTAGGCGCATGCATGGCTTTAGGTGGATTTAACTAGTACCACCTTTATGTAGTAGTACATGGATGTGTGTCTTGCATTATATGATATCTTAGGGCTATGTTGTACATTGAGGATAGCCTCAAAGGTAAGTTATCCTTCAAAGGATGGTTATCCAATTTAATCACGTGACACAAATATAATATATATTTCTTAAGCTAAGATACATGAAACACATTGGGAAGGTTAGATAGAGGTAGAGGTAAAACTATCCTGTAAGCTACAAAATTGTGGGGTCAATTTTATTGTCTTCATCACTCTGCCAACTCCATTGATCAGTGTTACACTCAGAATCACATGATCACCCTCATTAAACTCTAGGAGTTTCCTCCATTTATCATAGTAACTTTTATAATAACTCTGGGTTGCCCGGAGCTTACCCCATATCATTTTTACCTTATCAATAATAGTCTCTTGTATTTGTCCGGGTCCTAACATTGTTTCCTCCCCAAATTCATTCCAACACAAAAGAGCTCGACACTTCCCATATAAATTTTCGTAAGGTGGTATGTCTTGGACTGATAACTGTTGTTATAGCTAAATGCAATCAATGGAAAATGTTTGTCCCAACTTCCATGTTGTTCCAAATTACAAGCCCTCAAAAAATATTCTAGGGATTTAATTGTTCCTTTTTTTTGTACATTTGTTTGTGGATGATAATCTGAGTTCATTCTTTGTTTTGACCTAGAGCCTTGTGTAGACTCTGCCAAAAACCAGACGTAAATCTTATTTCTATGTCTGACACAATGCTCATAGGTACTTGATGGAGTCTTACAATTTCCTTGATATAGAGTTGAGTCAACATTTTCAAAGAGTATTTGATATTGATTAGTATGAATGGGCCAATTTTGTCAGTATCTCCTCTAATACCCATATTGAATCATGATCGACATGAGTGTTTGGTAGTCCTTAAACAAAATTCATAGATATACTATCCCTTTTCCATTATGGGATACTCAAGGGTTGCAATTCTTCTTCGAGTCTTTGATGTTCAACATTTACCTTCTGGCATGTTAAGCAAGCTATTACATATTTTGTCACATCTCTCTTTAGTCATGGCGACCATAAAATATTCTTCAAATCTCCATTCATTTTAGTAGTTCCCGGGTGAAAACTTAACTTACTCTTTTGAGCTTCTTCCAGAATTAATTGCCCCAACTCTCAATTTTGGGGTATGTAGATTTTGTTTCAGAATATAAAAATTCCATCCATCCCTTGTTTAGTCTAGGTTTTATGTCCTTGTTCTGCAAGGAATTTTTGACTCTGAATCTCCTAACCAGTCTTTTGTAATTATCCTATTTTGCTACAAAAATCACTGTTGATATTCATCGTTCGCAAAATCATTTTGGTTTCCGAAAGGTGGTAATCTAGATTCAAATCTCAAAAGTCTTCCAATAGTTTTAATTCCTTTAACATCATTGTAGCTACATGGAGGGACTTGTGACTTAGGCCATCTCCCACTACATTTTCTTTACATAGGTGATATTATAGCTCAAAGTCGTAGTCCTTCAAAAATTCAGCGCATCTATGTTGTCTCATATTTAACTCCTTTTGATCAAACAAGTATTTCAAACTCTTATGATCACTAAATACTTCAAACCTGGACCCATATAAATGGCGTCTCCATATTTTTAAAGCAATACCATTGCAACAAGTTCAAAGTCATGAGTGGGATAATTATCTTCATGAGGTCTGAGTTGGCTATGCGTAAGCCACAAGATATTTGTTTTGCATCAAAACACATCCGAAACAATGTTTGGAGGCATCACAATGTGCAGGAATATTCATGACTTCAAAGGGCTTCACTAGATATTCGTAATGTCCATATCAAGTATGAAAAGCAGTCTTAGGTACATCTTCCTCCTGGACATGAATTTCAAAATATCCAGACCGTAAGTCAATCTTGGAGAGGATTGATGCTCCTCTTAATTGATGCATCAGATCATCGATTCAAGGAAGAAAATACTTATTCTTGAGGGTTACTTTGTTTATTTGTCTGTAGTCTACACACAACCTCATACTCCCATCCTTTCTATTTAGAATTAATATTGGAGCATCCCAAGGTGACACACTTAGCCTAAATAATTGTTTGTTCATCATATCTTGTAGTTGCTTTTTGAGTTCCAACAACTCTAAAGTGGTCATTATATAAGGAGCGATAGAGATTGGTATTGTTCCAAGTACTTAAGGTATCGAGAACTCTACCTTTCTTTCAAGTGGTAGCCCCAAAATATCTTCTGGAAATGCCTCCAATAATTCTTCCACGATTGGTATCCTTCGAATTCCTAACCCAATTTTCCAACCTTTAATAACGATAAGAACACAAACATGGAGTTCTTGCTCGAATTGTTGCTAAGAATTTCTTGGAAGTCATGGATTTCTCATCCTTTACATCCAAACACTTGGTAGGTGTTTCTAGGAATCCTATAGTTTTGTCTCGACTATTCGGTGACACACTATTGCTAGAAATCCAATCCTTTCATAATATAATATCCAAAGGTGATAAAGGTAGACAATCAAGTCTTCCTTAAAGGTTCTTCCCTAAATTATGATCAGACATTTCAAGCATGCCTTGGATATCACTACCGAAGCTGTCAAGGGAGTTTATACGATAGAACATCCCTCTAGAATTCCTTTTTCTATAATGAGGAAATTCTACAACTTTAATATTATTATTGTTAGATGCTATGTCGAACACTTGCTCTTACATTTCCTATGTGTCACTTAGGCACGAAAACAAAAGTTCATATGGATCCGTTGATACCCCTTAGAATAGTCAATCATAGACTAACTATTTTTGGCTAGGCTATTGCTATGTAAGTTGTCTTCCAACGAGTTACTTATATTAGGGTGGCCAGTCTTCAAACTATTTCTCAGAGGTAACAAAATTGTCTCAATACAACCTCGCTAGTTGTGTATTTAACTGAGCTAACATTCTCCCTTCACTGAAGACTGTAGAACACGACGTAATCCAGGGTAGACATATGAATAGAATCACAAGTTAATTTGCATCATTTGAAACTTTAGTCAGTCCCAATCTACCAAATACTGAGAACTAGCACTTCCCTTTCGGGTGTACCACACTGTGGGATGACTATTTATCCTAGCCAACATTAGTTAATGGTTTTCCCCATTGCAAAGTATTGCAAACAAACCTATAAGAAACACTTCAAATAAGAATATTTTTCTATTGAAGGTTGGGAGTGACATTAGGGAGACTCGTAGTGTAATCCATCAAGTCACAAGGCGTGGTTAAACAATTGTATCCCTAATTACTCTATACTCTAACTAACATAGTCACACAACAGGGGTATGTAAGGCTATACCGTAGGGAGAAAGGAAAGAACTACTCTAATACCAATATTGTAACACTCTAACTCCACATAACTAAAATAAATAAACAAATAGAGAAAATATTTATGGCGGAAGCAAAGCCATATTGAAAATCGTGAAATAAAATTTTCCAAAAATATTTTTCATATGAGGCTGAACTTGAACTTCACAATGAATAGGAATTACTTTGAAAAATCCTTGAAAAACAATATAAAATTCGCAACTAGTTGGGGATAAAATATGATACATTGACTCGTGTGTTACATGCTACAATAGAGCGACACACTATTTAGCGATAAGGATTGTCTTTCCTTTCTTTCAGACAATGATACAATCATTATCCATGAAGTTACATACTCCCTAGAATATTAGGAGAGTAAGTACTTCTACACATTGTATGTAAACAACACATAAGGTAATAGATTCACAAAGCATATGTCATATAATAATTATCACATGAATGTAATCAAATGTGATATGTAAATATCATGATATATGAATATCTATAGTATCTATATTGATACAACTATAAACTCTCTAAATGTGTGCATGGAGAAATATCTTAGTTGGCGAAAACTCAACAAAATACTATGTAGTGATTTTTGAAAGACCTTAGCTGGCGAAAACTCAGTAAAATTGTTTTCTTTCTCTTTGTTCCATTCTTCTAAAAAATACAGTATTTTCGAATGGAAAACCCGTTAATCAATTAAGTTCATGGATAATTGATTAAGTGAGTTTCAATTTTGAAATCTTGGATTATTAAAGAATGTTAATCGATTAAGTGTCAACATAATCAATTAACATAACAAAAAAGTGAATGAAACTGATTATTATTTTTAACTAACCATTCCCATACGTTTTAGCAGGAATTATCAAGATCCAACAAGAGAGTTTCTAGAAAAAAATAGAGTTAGATACTTTGACACAAGATAAGATAATTTTCATGAATATTTGTAGAGAGGAATTCAACCATTCATATCATATCAAATGTTTTCAACAATCTTTGCATCTCATAATCATTCATCCTTATATTATGAGATTGTGAGATATTTCAAGAAGGTTTACATATTCTGAATTGAGTGTATGTTAGAACAAGAAAAGGTTCAAAATTTCTGGACATGAAAAGAACGACCGAGTTGTAATTCGTCTCTTAAGGTGTGAGGTATCAAAATATAAGAAGAGAAGAATTCAGAGCAATCATAAGCTAGAAGTGGTGAGGCTATCCATTAGAAGTTAGGTCCAATAAGTTCTTGGTGGAAGATTGTTTGTAAAGACATTCAATTTCTTCATAGTGAAAGCAAATCTCCGAGATCAGAAGGCAAGGACTAGATGTAGATTGCAGTAGTTGGAAATCGAACTAGGATAAAATTGATCATCTCAATTTGTCTTATCCTTAATGTTTTTCATTTACACAATTATCAATTTCCATTATAATGAATTGAATTCATATTAGGATTGTTTCATAATTGATTCTGCATGATTAATCACATAAATTGAATTGTTAAAATGCATGGAAGAACATATGGATCATTGCATTTCCTTGGGTGAAGAACCAAACATTTTTCAAGAAAGTTATCAAATTAATTGATTAAGACTAAAGTTAATCAATTACATGGAGAGAATTTTTAATTGATTAACTAATCTTTTAATTAATTAAAACAAGGTAAAATCAGCGAAAATCTTCCTAAACCAAAAGGTTTAAAATGTAAACCAAACCACATATTCAATCTCTCTAGATGTATTGCAGCCATTGTTACCGAACAAAATACAGTGTTGTGCCCACCATGGGTAAATCGCAGGCGAACTCTCATGCACTCAATAACATCAGACTACCCCCGATCAACAAGGATAGTCACTATATCATCGTGTACATGATACCTTCAAGGGGGTGTCAGAGGTCACTGTAGTTACTGCAATGAGTTTTGTCAGTTCAAGGGAGCCACCCTATTCCTAACAGATCAATCCCCGCCCACACTGTCCCCTCAACCAAGTCACAGAAACAGGGTACCCCTCTAGGTTCTCAACACAAATTTATAGTGACGTATCTTGTCATAAACTATGCTATAAACAGTAGAGGTAGTGATATGGATCTTATGATCCATACAAGACATGGCAACAAGTTCATTAAGAAGAACGAAGGGAAACTTTTCAGGGTAATCACGACTACTTTAGTAAAATAGGATTTTGGAACAGAAGAATCATTTTATTGCTAATATAGACAAATTATTCATATTTGACATCTTGAAAAAACAACTTTATAAATACGGTTTCTCAAATCACTTTCTTTTGATTTAGAAAACCAAACCTTTGATTAAAGCTTGACCCGTTTTTCCAAAACAACGTCTTGTTAGTTTTATCGTAAAATACTATCCATTGTTTTTTGAAAGATCTTAGCCAGAAAAAACTCAGTAAAACATTTTCCTTTACCTTTGTCCATTTTTCTTAGAAATACCGTCTTTTCAGTCTTCATTCCATCAGGAATACTCATATACCACGTCATGAGAATGCACAATGATAGTTCTATTATGATGTAACTATTAATTCAGTATTATCAATAACCAATTATTCAGAGAATACTCAGGCAACACCAATATAATTTCCTCATCTAGTCATATCAATTATGACTTCATTATCAGGATTGAGTAGTCCTATTAAGCATATAACTAATTCACATTACTTGGAACCATCAGACAATCATTCCATCAAAATAATATCTCGTACTAGTCATTTCAATTAAAAAAAACAAACATATAATCATGCATATCCCAACAAGATCACATATTCATCAAATTCATATAAAAAATAAAATCCATTTAATCACAAATCAATAATTTACAAGTCAAAGAGCCTCAATAACTAGTTACCCGCGACCACTGTTGAAAGGATGTTCGACTCGCCGTCGAAATTATGGTTATCTTCGGACAACGACGTTTCAAAAATTAAGAAAGACTGATATATTTATTTTATTGAATTTTATTTTATTTCCTTTAGCCATACCATAATTGTTGGTCTCATTTTTTTAAATTAGCCATACCATTTATTTACATATTCAATCACAGAGTTATGTTAAACCATAGAGAATTGCCTAATAGAATGTAATCATACTTTGTACAAATAAAGATGTTTTTGTGATTTTATAAAGTAACAAACAAGAAAAAGTAAAGTAACCATTATTTACATATTCAATATGAAGTTATTGTTAGTATGTAAAGTTTCTTAACTCTTAAGTAATAACATGATTTTCATGTACACAAGTTATTTTGGTTTTATTCCAACCACCATACATCATTTCTTAACCCACCCAGCTTCCTCTCAGATCAGGTGGCATGATTTTCAAACATTGCTTAATACATTACCACCTATCAAGTATCCTATGAAAGAAATAAGGATGTCACCCCTTATTCCAACTTCCCAGATGTTGATAATTTTGAAAACAAGTTGCTTAAAATGACTACTTGAAAATGGCAAATATTCCAGTCTATCATTGTAGGATGAGAATATTTGTTTTTTCACTGAACAAAAGACTTGTGGATCTTTGAAAACATATTGTAGGTGACCAATATAAAATAAGCATTAAGAGTAGATGGAATGATATAATAGAGTAGAAACACATAACTTGTAACACCCTTTTCCTAACGTTTAAAGCAATTACATACAAGATCATTACTTACGATCTTGGTTAATTATATTTTCCTTTTTGCGAAAATAGCGTATAAGTTTTTTTTTCTTTATAACATATGAACATATGGTTCTTTCATAACTCACCACTTAAACTATAAATAAAACAACAATACAACATAGTAACAAACACATATTTATATATATAGATCATCAGTTCAAAAAGCGTCATAGTCCAAAAAAGAGTACGTCATCCAAGTCATGCCATCCACATATACACTCCAACATAATAGGACATATATATATACACAAATATACACACGCAAAAGATCCTATGGCTGGGTGTACACTGAACTCACAACAACTGCACCAAAGAAAACTATACGGTCATACCATGCATAAACAGACCGTCAGAATTTCGACCCAACATCCTCCTGCTAATGTCCCTCAGAACTACCCTCCTCAAGGTCTTCCTCTGGATCCTCATCATTAGTGGAAATGTATATAATATCATCCCTAGCCATAGGCTCGGCTGGCGCAAGGGAGTATGATGGTGAAGGAGATAGTCGTGCCCTCCTTACCGAGCCACGAATATCAGCCTCGTCATTCTGAATCCTCCCACATACCCCGTGAGAATAGGACCCAAGAGCAAACTCCATATTCTCTCTCACAGCAATAGCGGGTGAATCCATATGACTCTCCCGTAAAGAAAGACACTGGATACATTGATAAGTTTGAACTCCCCGAGTCGTCTCAGTACGACAAGCCGGGGTCAGAAGTGGTCCCCCAGCAGAATGTCTCACCGAGGCTCTGGGTGTACACCAGAATGGCGCAACCCTACGTGTCCGGGCATGATAGTATCCAGAAGATAGGTCAAGAGGAGTAGTATGAGATGGAATATACCTGGTATGAGAAAGAGGAGGTATGCGTTGTAACTCATAACCGTCTAGTATGTGCATGATATAGACCGCTGGAACGGTAGAGCGGCGGGGGAGTGTCACTCTATGCTTGTCCGAGTACGAACACCTGATTTCTATGTCTCCCCTAAACACCGCCCTAGACCGGTCCATCTCAACCTCCCCCGACGGGAGAGGCATGATCTCTACTCGACAAGGAGGAACGACAAAAGAAGCCTCTGAGTCCATCACTACATGTAATGTGAGATTGGAGAGTAAGCATCTCTATATAAGATAAACAATCAACAATTAATAAAGTCATAACATAAAACAGATCAAACATGTATTAATATAACAATTTAATCATACGCATGAGCATGATGTAATAATGAATGCACTCGTTAATCTAATGAGACCAACTATTTTGTAGATGAATACATGGAGAAAACGTCTCCTAACTGGGCCCCTAACGATACATCAACAACAATGGTACCCTTTGATCGAGCCCGACCAGCCATTTACTGTTCTTAGGAAGCGAACAGGACGAATACAACACCGTGCCAACCATTGGTAACCAAAAGGCATATAACTATCGTGCACTCAATAGCGCCGGAAATACTCTCCGGTTGGCAAAGATAACCGCCGCATCACCCTGAGCATGATACCTTCAAGGGGGTGTCAAAGGTCGTTGTAGTTACTGCGAAGAGTTATGTCGGCTCAAGGGAGCTACCCTATTCCTGACAAATCAATCTCCACCCACAATGTCCCCTCAACCAAGTCACACAGACAAGGTACCCCTCTGGGTATTGTTGTTACCATAGCTTGCAGCAATTCTAAATGACAGGAAATAATACTTACTGGCTGAGTCACGACCAGGTCACTCTCTTTAAGACGTTTCGAAATTACTCACAATATGGCTACCCATGCCAATTCTCTTCCCACAATACTGACTACCAGTGTTAGTTCTCGAAATCCCACAATATGGCTACTTGTGCCAATTCTTTACCCACAATACTGACTACCAGTGTTAGTTCTCGAAATCCCACAATATGGCTACTTGTGCCAATTCTTTACCCACAATACTGACTACCAGTGTTAGTTCTCGAAATCCCACTTTGGCTGCCTGTGTCAATTCTTAAGTGCCACAGAAAGAAAGGGGGAGAAGTTTGCCGGAAATGCGTCGGCGGAATATTAGGGGGGAGAAAGAAAAGTTGAGAAGAAACGCTTTCAACTTGGTGCAAGTTAAAATGAAGGGAGAAAGCCTCTATTTATAACATGAGATTTTTCTCATATTCCTCATTTCTCCAATGTGGGACTTGGGAGCTTAATTTTTATTTTTTCAAAACTCTTCCATGTGGGACTTTGAGAGTTGTTTTTTTCAAACTCTTCTATGTGGGACTTGGGTGTTTTTTATATTTCACATCCAAAAGTTCTCACTCATGGTTTTCAACAAACCATGTTCCAACATTCCCCCACTTGAAATTAAAAAACAATTTCCGAGAATATTTGTTGTCTCAATAAGATTGTGCATAAACAAAGGTGTCATCCGACTTGAACCTTTGCATAGTGAATAAGATCCAGATTTTACTAGAGTGACTCGTAGTCTTGAACTCTATCTCCAGCATCAAACCACACACATCCTTTTCAAAGGTGTATTCTGTAAAGCCCGTGCGTTAAAGGTCATGCACGTCTATCTCAGTATAGTGAACGCTCTAGAAATTTATGCCCCAAAATTTCATAGGAAGCGGCCCCCAGTTTCACATTCACATAGGTGAGTCTATCAAGAGTACTCCTGTAGCCTAGGTACTCCAC